>NW_010307293.1:34121-130586 GCF_000700745.2 Antrostomus carolinensis
TTCAGACCATGCTAGAGACTCCATTCTAAACTATCACACAAGTATTTTGTGCAGTGGTATTTTATTAGGAGTGTTTCTGCCTTAGTAGGCACCTGGAGCTTCCTCCTCCGAAAGGCTGCGTGGGGAGGTGCAGCGGGTAGGCATTAGGCACTTGTGAGTGGATGGGAAGGAGTTAAATGGGAAGGGAATGCTAAACATTGGCACTAAAATTGCTTTTGGCATGCAAATACCATGCTTTTCCTGACATAAATATTTTCAGAATAGGCCATTAGAGTTCAGGTATATAAAACCCTGCTTTTACTGGAAATTTTAATGTTGTAGTAAACCTAGAGATTTACAGTGAAAAATTGTTGTCTGTTATCTCACTTTTATCTTTTTAACCATCAGTTTTATAAATGCTGTATCTTTGATCTGGGTTTTTCTATCTGGAGACTAAGCTATATACTCTAATAGGAAAGTCATTTTTAAACAGCTTCCCACACTGAACAAGCATGGTATTGCGGATCTGGCACGAAGATGTAACATGCCATTACCGCAGATACAGAACGATCTATTCAACTATTTTCCAGTGAGGGGAAAAGAAACCTCTTTATCACCAAGAGTAACCCTCTGGTAACAATGTGGCTTTAAGAGTTGGGTCTTGAAATTTATTTCCAAAGCTGTTTCCTCAGGGTGCTGTGCCTCAGGCTGCCCTGGCAAGGCCCATCCTGGGGGACAGACAGGGGTTCGGTCCTTCGCCTGTCACTCCGCTTCTCCATCAAGTTGTCTCCCACCTTTGTCTCCCTCAGAGCAGCTGAGTCACTTCCTGGGTTTAAATCTTGGCTTTAAAACCTTCTTTTTCCCCCACCTCGGTGTACAATGGCTTCTCTGTGGAGTGGGGAGGGATACAGCATGGGGAGACGCGAGGTGGAAACAAAACATGCTCTGAGGTCTGCCATCATTCCACAGGTCCACCTGGTAATAAACCCTTCACCCTCGTGGGAAGATGAGATACAGTAGCTAAAAAACATCAGCTGCAAAATTACACCACGCAACAGCCTCTATTTATTTTATTTATTTTTAAAAAAAAATTTCCTCCCCCATCCACTACCTGAGGGTGATTGCTCTGGCAGTTGAATAGGTGCCCATGGGCAGCAGGAGTGGGGATGGGAGAGGAAGAGTTTGAACTGAGAAAGCAAGATGGGCTTCTATGCACAATCCGGAATTGCCCCATAAAGCAGCATGTCATCCAGTGAAACTGTGAAACTTTGCGGATAGAGCTGATCTGTTTCTTTCACAAAATACCATGTTGCAGTGTCATAGTGTGTTCTGTTCTCCCTGGGTTGGAGACAAGGAGATTTTCGGGTTTCTATTGCGGGAACAAGGTGAATGCTTAGAATGCACTAGGTCCTTCTTCTGCTCCATGTCTTAATTTATTTTATGACATCTCTTCACAGGATTACAGATTAAAGCCTCAGGAAATTTCCTTAAGAATTTCTTTTTTTAGTTCTTTCTTGGAAGGACAGTAGAAAAATTGATTTTGGTTAACTTACTTGTTGCTTGATCTGGGTAGCCCTGGAGAAGGGCCCGCATGCATCCTGGCCATATCCCACATTATTGGTATGACCTTATTGGAGTGGGTTGACTTCAGTAGATCTTGGGTTCCCGCTAGTAAAAAAAGTAGACAGCAACTTCTTGAATCAATGAAGATGCACTGAAGAGAAATCACCTTAAAAACTCCAAGGTGGTTCGTATCAGTGTGTGATTGCCTATGGAATTTGTATAGAGGGGGAAAAAAAGCATTAAAACCTGTAATAGTTCAAGCCAAAGAAAAGGGTACAGAATGGAAAATACTTAACTGGTAAGAGGATATATTGACCTCTTCAGACAGCTCCTTGGGGCTAGACAGCCCTTTCAACGTGTAAGGCAAAGGCTGGATTTGTTGACACACTGATGAAGAGGTGTGCTTCCTCAGCGTGCTTTACACGTGGGGTCAGATCGGCTCCGGCTAGAGGTTCCCAGCCAGGCGGGTGGCTGCGCAGGCGCTGCTTACAATCTGCAGAGACACGTTTGAAGAACTGGTAGCAGCTTCAGGAAAGGCAGTGTATTGAGCCCCAGGGAGAGTTTCCCTGGAGGGATGCGGCATGTACCTGCCCGAAATTCGTCGGGAGTTAATGCTTAATGCTCTCACGGCCTCAGCCTGCAGCGAGGCACTGGGACCGCTGAGCGCTTGGCAGGATGCATCCCTGCGGGTGGCCAGAAAGAGCAAAGGGGTGGATGGATCCTTGGTTGGATGATTTTTGTTTGGTGGAAGGAGCATGAATTTGTGGAAGAAGCTAGGAGAAGTACACGTTTAAGTCATTAAATGTACAAATGAAAAAAGAGAGCCAAGTAGAGAAAGCTCTTTACAAAATATAAAATTCTGTTAAAGCAGCAAGACGGCACAACATAAGGAATGTTTGGTACATGTTATTGAAACTGAAAAATCAGCGTATGGAATGAATTGTAATTTAGCATAATCCATAATTTTACAGTTTTCATTTTGAATTATTTATCTTATATGATCTGATTAAAGATAAAATTGTCTGACAAGATCTTGAACATCTCTGCATGTCTTAATGACAAATGAAAAAAGTCCTCATTATAACTTCACCATTTAAAAATTATTTATATTGTTTCTGGATAGTGCTCTTTTATTTTTAAAGCATATTTTAGCTACGCATTGTGTACACGCGATTCCATAACCCATCAGGCTTCAGTGTTGCCTCAGTACCTCTGATTCAGTAAATCAGATCATAGGCAGCATGCTGTCATATAATAAGGTGTCTGATCCTTATTACCAGTTTGTTGATGCACAGACTCCTTCAAATTGACCATTGCAACACATGGTTTCCCCTGAAACTAGCTGTGATAATTAGCGTGGCTCTAATGAGACAGAATGTCACTGATCTTGTGCTGAACTGTCGAGTATCGACGCTACGGATGGGAACTGTCAAAGCTTGCCATCTGTGACAGAGCTTGGCATATTCCATTTGCAAGGTAGAGCATGCTCAATAGACTGTTTTTAAACAAATGGTCCATTTCTTGATTAGAGCTCTGTGTTCTGTTACCGTGGAAGACTTTATATCATAGTTAAACTTTTTTCTTTTTTTTTCCTTTTTTTTTTGCTGGTATAAGCGTGTTAGGAAATAAAAATGTTACTAATTCTTGAACCTGGTGCCTTCAATCTTCTGTTAGCTTTTTGGGGAGAGGTGGCAGGGAGCTGATCACATATTTATTCTTCAGCCTTCTCCCAGTTATCTTAATGCAGTTCTTCTAAGGCTAGCACTTCCACAAGGCTTTTATCTGGGTTTTTTTCAAGCAGCGAAGGATAGGAACGGCATAGTTTTGAAGGACAGAGGAACAAAAATTTAAAAGTCTTCGATGACACGCAGCAGGAGCCCACATGCCTGGGATGAAAGATTGGATCGGTCAGGAGAGTCAGGCGCCCAGGCTCCCGAGACTGGCCCTGCAAAATGCTGTGCAAAAAGTCCAGTGCTGCTTATCATTCCAAAATATGCTTTGTTGCTTTTTATTTCCTCCTTCTCTGGCAGACCACACAGGGCTTGTTCTGAAGAACATTTTCACTAATCTGATCAGGCAGCCAAATACGCCGGGAAAACTGCTTTAATGATCCCACTAATTACCTCAAGTCAATATGAACTGTATTATTAGACTGAGGGAAAATATTCCATTAGGTCTCCCCCTTGGGAGTTTCTCCGCTTTGTGATGTCACCGAAGCCTTCGCCCTCTCGCTTGTAATTAATTTTATTTACACACGCAGGCACGCACAAGGTCACACCTGCACAACCGGAGCTGGCCAGGGAGCTAGTGGCACTCAGGCTTAATCAGATCTGTCATAATTACCATTCTGCATGTTTCTGACACACGCTGTGAAATATTTCAATTTAACTGCCGCTACCAGCACAACCAGATGTAGTGTGAGTGTGGCTGCATTGGAAATATTATTCCTCAGGATAAACTCTCTCCTCCTCCTTTTTCCTCCCACCCCCTCTCCCTTTTACAGCTAATGTGGCACAGAAGCTGATGTATCCTGTAAATCTTGAATGCAGCGCTAGATTGATAACAGCAGATTAGACAGTTTAACCACAAACAGCTTGTTCATTTTTCACAAATGAAAACCACATGTGGTGTAACTAAAATTTCAGGCTCCTTTTTTTTTTTTTCCTTTTTTTTTTTTCCTCTCCTCTTTGGTTGTTGTTTCCTTTTGTGTGTGCGGGTGTATTAAAGTCTGCCTTTCACTGTAAAGGAGTGAAATAAAAGAGTAAACATACAGGGGAAAAGAGACGCTGCCGGTTTTGGAGATTATTTCTCCATGACCTTTATTAAAAACCTTCCTTGTTTTGGCAGAGAAATCAGATATCGCATGGGGGTTTGACTCTCACTCTGAGACTTTCTAATCTCTGGGTTTTATGCCCACTTAAAGAAGTCAACCTACTGTGTTGTTTTTCAAAATAACATGCCAGCGAACACCTCGCTCCTCACTTTAAGAAGAGCTTCTAACCAAAAATGTGGTCTTCATTGCTACCTAAATTTAGCAGAAATAAAATTTTCTGCCAAATTTTTCACCATGAATTTTGTCTCTTTGCTAACTCTTCCCTCTTCCTTTTCCTTTGGAGAAAAGATTCTTTTAAAAAAGTGTCTAGAATTTTGGCAAATGGATTTTTTTTTTTAATTAAAATATTCCAGTATTTCTTATGAAAACAGGTTATGGTTAGTGTTTAGGAAACTAAATGTTGTCTGTAAATTGTTTTACTTTTTATAGAAACCCATTTTTCAGTTAAATTGTTCAGCTTGCCATGATTAAACAGCCTTCAGTACTTAGTAAGGTCTTTTGAAATCATCTACTCTTTAGTGGATCACTGTTGGCTACTTTTCCTATACAGAGGAAAAAATTAATGCAATTTTGATATAAATTTTTAATTATAAGGTTCTAAAACAGTTTTTACAGCAAGGGAAAAAAAACTTAAGTGTGCAGAATGCAACAGCAAGAGCTGTTGCAGGTATTGTCAGGCGAGAGGAGTGGTGCAGTGCATCTAATAGAAATTCATCAAATCTAATCTGTAATAAGGCTTCCAGGGGAGGTTTAAAAACAAGTAGCTTTAGTATGAGATTGTTTTATCCATTGCCAGTGATTTGTGATGCAGTGGCAGTAGTGAAAGTGCAGGGAAGGACAGGGAACTAAGACTCCGTGTTCAAAGTCAGTCAGAAGAAGGTGAGCAGGATAGTTTTTGAAAGCCACTGAAGGCATGGTTTGTAGCAGAAAATTTGGTTACAGAGATGGCCCCCCAGACTACTGCAGAGAGGGTTAAAGGCCCATGCTCATACCAGTTGGCCAGCAGGTACTGAGTGCATTACTAGTCCCCCAGTACTGAGTAAGCATAGGTCTGAGTAGGTGTGCCCTCAGCGTCCCTTGCTGCACAGCAGTGCCACCTGGGGCACTGACTCCCCGGGGTCCGTGCAGACCCCGAACAAAGGGGAAATCTTGTCCTGGAGGTCCAGCCAAAACCCTGGAGGTACTATGAATGCAAATGTCTCAAAAATGAGTCTGCAGTCAGGAGAAGAGGAGGGCAGGAAGGGCTGGCATTGGAAGAGCTAATGCTGAAATGAACTGTCAGGATTCTTGCAAGGCTCCGGAAATCCAGGTCTTGTTTCTTTGCAAAACTATTCAGAAAATGTCCTGCAGTTGGGAAGCACTGGATTGCCAAAAGAAAAAAGCACAGACCCTCTCCCACCTCCTTTGAGTTTTTTATTTTTAGTTTTTCTTTCTTAGGTTAGAGGTGTTTCGGTTCCTGTGCTCCAGATGCGTGAATCAGCTCTTCCTCAGGCAGCACCTGCTGTCTGCCTGACAAGAGGTGCTGTGTCTGGCAGGATGGATTTTCTTAATCTCTCTTCCTGCTTTCTGTATCCTCACCTTCTGTTTTGTTTTCCTCTCGCCACCTTCACTAATTCCTTTCGTTATAGCTCTCTTCTTAGTCCTTCTTTGTCTTTTTCCCACCCCGTTCCTCACCACATACACCCTCACCAGCCACTCTTGCTCCATCTGCTCCTTTCTCCTGTCCTACTGCTGTCCCCTGTGTACTGGAGCTCTGCCTAGGACGTCCCACCCCAGGTGCATCCCCCCGCGCTCCGTTGCTTTGCACAAATACCAGCTTGTGTGCGGGGCGCAGCGTGGGCAGCCCACGCCCTTGGGCTCTGCTGGGCATGGGGAGCCGAGGGCTGGTCACCAGCACTGCCAGATTCATGGGTGAAATGTCATTCATTTCCCTGCATGGCAACACAGAGATATCTGGGGGGGCGGGGGGGGTGGGGGGGAAGAAGGGAAAAGTCTGAGTGAGTTGTACGAGAGTTAATGACGTACGGAACTGAAAACAAAGCTGTAGTGCCAGAGCAGAGAGAGAGGGAGGCTGAGGAGTCAGCGAGGTTCCCAGCAATGGGGGAAGCAGGGTACCAAGTAAACAGCGCAGAAAACAAAAGCGAGCTCAACCCATAACTAAACAGGAAACGACGGGGCAAAATTCCTCCTGAAAAACTGAGAGCTGCTAAGCACGTTACTGCAAAGAATAAAGGCATCTTACGCAAACACAAATGTACTGTAACGGTCTTAGAAGTGGTTTGTTAAAGGAGCAACCGATTATGATTCAGGTGAAAGGTTGTTGAGCAAAGGAAGGAGTAAGAAATAATAGGTAGGTGTTTTCTCCCTGAATGTTAAACTGGATAATTTAAAATATATAACACCTGAAAGAATGTTACAGGATTTCTAGGATTTCCAGTTATATGGAACAGTCTTTTGTTCCATATAATCTTTAATTTCACCATTCCTAATTTCTCATTATGTCTATTATATATTTTTATTTTTGTCAAATTTAACCTCTTAAGTCAGACTTCAGATTTTTAGTTACGAATTACCCTAAACTGTTGGAATGTAATGAATGGACGAGTGCAAGCACACAGCTAGCTAAGTGGAGAAAAATTCCAATTTGCAAATATTTATCTCATTCCAAAACTGCTAAATTTTCTCTGAATCCACAGTGTTAGTCAGCGGTCATCTCATTTTTATTCCTGTGCAGTCATGTTCCCTTATTTCAGGATGGCATTTGAGAAGCAAATGAAAACCGTTTTGAGTATCTTTGTGAAGTAAAGGTGCTTGGACTGAGTGGTCCTTTGCAGAATTCTCTGAAGTTTTGGACCTCAACTGAGCCAGATCTGCACACGTACCAGTTATGTTTGTGGTTTTACTTAAGTGACTAGGTATTTTGCTGAGCCTGGTGCTTCGCATCTCTAGTATAAGTAACATGCAGGAGAAGGCTCTACAGATAGAGGAACTTTCCACTGTCTGTTTAAAAACAGTTATTTTTTAAAAAATAAAGCTATGAAGGGCTTAAATGAGATTCTTTTTATTTTTTGCTTTGGGGCAGCCAGTTTGCTTCACCTCTAAGAAATCGTTTTTTACTCTTACTGAATGTGAGGAGAGAGCCTAATTAAAGGGATTGATCCTTTTTGCCTGGGGAAAGGGAATGGGATGGAGGGATCAGGACAGGCAGAAGTGTGCCTGATAGAAGGGCAGAAGCTGGTGCTGAAGCTGCTGCCTGCCCCTCCGAGCAGATTCTGCTGCCTGGAAACACGGCTAGGGCTGGTGCCCGGGCTCGCCTTGGCTGGCACTTCTCTTGGCTGATGAGGAAAGGTCTAGCACTAAGCACTCCTCTCTATGGGAGCTTTTCCCTTGCGACTGTTCTTGTCCCCAGCCTGGCACAAAATACCTGAAAACACTCTTGTGGTGGTTCCCACCCTCAGCCAGCCACAAGGGAAAGACTCGATCTCTCCTGCTTCTCTTTTAATCCAGCTTTCCTATTCTTTTAAGTCTATGCCCCAAGCAAGCATTCTACAAGTAAGGGTGTTTTAGCTTTCTAAGGGCTTCACTCCTTTATTTTTCCATGGGTGCAACATATGCTTCTGGCTGCTCCCTTCTCATTTGCTGGGAGGTGTCTGTCTTTCACAGTTGTGGATTTTAAAGATATTTTTTAACTGCTTTGAGGTAATGGGCATTATTAATTTTCTGGCTGTTTCAGTGGTTAACAAAATCTTGAGGAGAGTTAGGGAAAAGTTTCTTTTCAATTTCCTTAAGACTCCCCTCACCCTTGGCATTATCAGAGCATTAAGTGTTCTTCACTACAAAATTGAGAGCCACAGAAGCCATCTGAACTGCAAGAGAAAAGTTAAAAGAAATTTCCTTAGAATATTTAAATGCCCAATTCAAGTCTATATGAAATCATTTAGTTAGGCCATAAAAATCTGAAGGGATGTCTGAGAATGGATTGGAGCTGTGTATCGTTTTGGAATGATGTTACTTATTGGAACATCTTGTCAACTGAATTGAATTTACAATGAAGTCCTAATATCTACGAGCCTATGATTCTCTGGTGCGAGGAAGACCTTCCCGTGATCCAAAATGAATTCTGGAAAAAAAAAAAAGCATATGACAAGAAGGCATGGATTTAAATTACTCCCTCTGGGAAATTATAATATTTTTTACAAAAATAAATTTAGCAATGTGATATACACACATATAATTATGGAAGTGACACTTTAGCCCTATGGTCTTTTTACTAGAGGTCTTTCCCCCAAAGCAAATGTTAAATCTTTGTAAGCAATGTAATAATAACATTTGTTCTTCACTTGTAAATTGATAGTAGTAAAAAAGATTTTTAAAATTGCCAGGCTCTTTCTATTAAAAACTCTTCTCTAACTGAACTGCAGATATAGCTGTCATACAAAAACTGATTGCATGTTTAAGAATAAATAAATATGGGCTATTAAGGGTCATGGTGAGATTTAAGGTTGTGTTTACTTTCAAGGGAAGCATCAATATTGCAGTGAAATCAGTACTTCTTTCTACTTAAATAAAAGATGAAAGGCCATATATTACCAGTCACCTTCTGTGAAACCCGCTGACCCATTTTATATGCCTGTACTATAAAAAGTAATGTACCAGAGTAAGACTGACTTATTTAATAATTAGCAGTTGTTTTCTCTTGTTTAGATTTTTTTTTTTTAATTAAGTCCATTTTTGTCACGTGTGTATCACAGTTACAATGCCAATTGAAATCGTGTGTGTGAAAGAGGAAGGATCTGATGTAGAGAAAGGCAGAATAAAGCTTCACTCACTGTTTTTTGCATCTGTTACTTTTTTCCCTTCTTTTTACGTATGAATGTAGTTGCATTTTATGTAAGATTTTCAAAGGCATGCATATTATGTTTTTGATTAGGGCTTGTGCCTATCTATCATTGCTAGGCAGTTGAAGGCAATACAGTAAAAAACATACATTTGAACAAAGGAAAGGAAAGGTGGAGGAGGCTGAGAGCAGAGAAACCAAGCTTGGGAGAAGACCTTCTTAGATTATTTCATTCCTTCTCTACTCAGCCAGAAAGTAACGATACTTATGTTTTCATTCACCTTTGGAGTTAACGGGTCAGGTTTTTTCTTTCCATGAGCTCGGGGGTACATCTCAAAAGTTCATACACAGGGAACATACCTACCAGTTTTGATACAGCTTCAGACCTTAATCCAACATGTTTTTCAGTAGCACGGGCTCTTAGCCACTTACCATCGCTCTGGATAGGAGGAGAGGTCTGATACGACAGGCAAGACTGCAGGTGCAGGGCCACAGCTCTCCAGGTCATTTTGGTTTTGTACTTGTTTGCTACTTGCCATTGAATTTTACAATCACTTTAGTGAGTTTCCTTTTCCTATTTATTTGTTTGGATGTTTACATGAATAAAAATATGTATTTAATTTTTAAGTGCTGCTGCTGGAGAGGAGAAAAAGCAGAGAGAAGGAGAGACGTTAGAAATCTTTTCCCCTACCATATCGCCCAAAAAATTGTAATGAAATACTATCAGTAGCATTGCTAGCTGTTTGGTCTTTCCCCTGCCCCCCCAACCCAGAGAAGAGGTGGAGTTAACATCCAGACAGGTGGTGCAGCTGAATAATAGGTTGGATAAGAAGTTAAAGGAAATGGCATAATCTGTTCCAGTAGTCTTCAAAGGAAGTTTTTCCTGCTACTGAAGTTTACCTTTCTTCTGAAAAGCCCTATGAGGTTGTAGGGTTTTCAGTTTGTTTGTTTTGCTAAATCTCATCTATTATTATGGCAGATACAGGTTTACTTAAAATTCACATCTGGCTTTCCCTTTCAATGTTCTAGTAATGAAAGCCAGTAAAATAGATAAACCAGAAATATCTGGAGATAAAGGACAGCTTCAGGTTTCAAACTTTCTCTGATTTAGGAGAACGCTCAAAGGCAAAGCCTGAAACTTGAGGCTGATCAGTGTAAATAAAATACTAATGCAACAATCTTTCTGGGGACATTTATTATCACTTTAGGCCACATCTCATGAACAGGCATTCATATTCTGATATCTCTGCTTGTCTTCTGGAAGAAGCTGAAAACCAGCTTTTTCTTCTTTAATTAAAGATACACAGTTTTGTGAGCAAAATCAGATAATCCCGAAGTGTTGAACATTCATATACATTTTAAAAATTGCTTGAAAGTATGTGCTTCACAGAATTCAGTGCTTAATGACTTGAAAATAAAAGCTAAATTGAAAAGGCTTTCACTAACATATGTATTCTTCGGTATCAAAAACTACTAAGCCAGGTAGATTATTGGTTTTCTAAAAATTTTACAAAAAAATCCACTGATCCTTCTTTCAATAGTCTTCAGTTCTTTTATGCAGCATTTAGGTCTATTCAGCTTTCCATAGGAGATAACCAAGATAATTTATATATTTTAGGAAAGATAAACCTGAAGTCAGAATAGATTTTCCTCCAGTCAGGAAATTCCAGAAGGACATTTAAGGCTAAAAAAGGACCGCTTCCATCATCTAAGCTTGTTCCCATGTCTGAACCCACAGGTATTTCACACAGAAAGAAGTCAGATTTAAGTAATCTCTTCCTGAAAATGAATTTTGAATTAAAGGCTCTGTTCTTAACCCTGCAGTGGGTGTTCCCTGCTGTATTTTTTCTGGATAATACAAATGTGATGTGAACTGCATTTCCCAGATAATTAAAGCAGTGTCCATTGTTACTTATTGGTTGTATTTGTTTGTGCTGAAGTGACATATGTTTGTTTTGCTTCTCAATGCCATATGCATGAGCTTACTGATTCAGAACTCCCTGAATTTTCGATCCTGGTGAACACTGTGAGAAATCTTAGTTGAAGGGTTTAATGCATTTTCCAGTCAATGTGTAGGGGAAATTTGGCCTTAGCAATTTAAATGCTGGAGATCCTTTCATTGTATTATGGAAGAATCTTCTCTAAGCAGAGATTATTCTTTAGAACTTCATAACATTTAAAGGTTAATATGTTAGGTAAAGAACAATATCTTAAGACAAACATTTTTATTACAGGACATGAAGGGATAGTTCTGATTAAATTACATGATTATTTGAATGGGAAAGAAGACAAAGTGCATCATTTCTTGCCCTCAACTTTAATGCCTTTAATCAAATAATGACCTTCTGGAAATAGTTAATTTTAAGCATTTGAAAAGATCAATACCACTTTGCCACCAAAAAATGGCCCAGATGATGAAATTTGATGTATTTAAAGTACCATTTCACCCTTTTAACCTAGTAAATAATTTAAAATGCTTTCAGTACTCTTTTGCTACCATTATGTATCTTGTTCAAAGTATTATGACTTTTCCAAAGCAACCTTTCTGTACAATGAACATCTTATAAGTTTAATACTGAAGATTAAGAATATATGCATATACTGTAGTGGTGATGTCGGCCTTTTTTCTTCTCTCCTATACGTGGATTCTGTTTTGAAAATAAATGGAAATATCTGTGATGAACACAGCCACTTGGAATAAAAACGAGATTTGTAAAGTGAGTTTGGATGGCTTTTGCAGGGGAAAAAGTAAATACCTAAAATTTTGTTCATGAGTTCCTTTCCTTTGTTTTGTCTGTAGGCTTTTGCTTTAAAGGTGAAGGATTTGGGTTGCTCAGACAATTAAGAGCCCATTTTACCAAGTGTAATTTCATATCTGTGTTCTATAAACTGGAGTGCCTTCAGCATTGTAAATAAAAAAAAATGCCCTCTATTAGCATGTTTGTGGGCAGATTAAAAACAGTCTTCATTAGCATAAGTAACACTTACAGATTCTTTTAAAAGTAGAAAATTATTTGCTGAATGATAAATTGCTAGCTTTATAGTTAGTTGCTGAAAATGTGCTCATTCAAAATGCCTACTTTAGTTTAGTCTACAATACTCATTTTTTTGAGTTAGAAGTACTGTTTAATGGATTATGTACTTAGTCTTTGTTCACAGTAGATGCTGAAATGCAATTCACACTTTCTGATAAAATGTTTGTATCAAATACCTCCCTATTTAGACTGATTTCTTTTTAACACCATATATTTTTATTATACTGCATGCCCCAGAGAATGATACAAAATAATCTTAGATATGCTATACCAAAGAAAAACTGTTCAGATCCTAGCATTGATACTCTAAAATGTTTTGCCTTCTTAGATTCAAATTACAGCTCTTTTAAGAACTGTTAGAGTCTTTCTTAGTTATTCTGTAAGAAATATTAATCATTTGGCAAATTATTATCACTATAACAAATTAACCAAGCAAAAGAGTTCAGTTGTTTCACCTTGAAACCCTTTCTTCCCAGATTAGATGTGCTTGTTGCTGAATTGGAAAGCCTTGCCCAGAAAACATCTTTCATTATTGTAGTGCTACCCTCTTTGATCTAGTTAGGATTGGTATTTGCACCTTAAGTACAGATTTCAATTATTGTTTGTTTGGTTTTTTTTTTTCTTTACTGAGCAAGATACTAGAATGCAAGAATAGTTTGTTAGAAACTCTACATGAAAGAGCAGATTTTATTTAAATACAGCACAGTTCAGGCTGAGTAAAATAGCATTTGGATACATAGATAAAATGCATAGATGCTTTCTTTAAAATAAGCATGCTCATGGGTCTTGCAGAGTCTAATTTTTGGCAGTTATCCTCTTTGCGCTTTTCCTGCAATAGTTTGGCAGTTCGGCTTTCACAGTTTTTTTTTTTTTCCCCTCTAATGTCTTATGTTTCTTTACTAAATCCCTATCAAAAAACCAGACAGAAGACTCTTATTTATTTTAAATATCTTAGGTTTAGCATCTTTTTTTTTTTTTTCACCATTTTCTTGCTTACTGTAGCAAGACCTTTGCAGATGGTACTTGGTTACTTGAAAGTGCATAACAGTATTTTCTTTGTAGCAGATGGATTTAAGACTTTTAGTTCCCAATAAATGTAGGTTTACAATACATAACTTTACAGGATTTGTGTTGTATATAACAGGTTTGAACATATTATCTCAGAATTCATCTGCATGGCATTTTCAGCTTATCCAGGGCCCATGCCAGTATTTTAAGTAATAGGGAGAGCACAGTGATTGATAGCAGCTAAAGGCGTGATTTTGAATAGAAACAAAGGTTTTAGAACAGAAGGTGTCAAATTAAACTTTGTCAGTTTGAAAAGTAGTAACATCCTGAAAGTTCTCCAAACATATTTACATGTGGCTAATGTTTATATTTTGCTTTGTACTCTTTTTATATTCAGTGTAATGTTGCCTGGCAAATTTACTCTGTTTTAAAATCAAGATTGTTCCCAATGTCATTGCAGAGTTTTGGGGGGTTTGCCTTACTGCGTAGATATATTGGCTTAATTATTTTAAGGCTGGTTTGGTTTTTTGGGGTTGTTTTTGTTTTTGTTTTTCTTTAATTATGTACTATATATGCTGTATAAACTGCTTGTGATCCAATCTGATTTATAAATATTTCCTTTTTATTTTGTGGTCCTTTCCACTTCCTGTAAGACTATAAAGACATGAAAAAAACAGTGGTCCAAGCCCTCCTTCAGAATAAGTTTTTTGAACTAGACAGAAATTGGTCTAGAGTTAAATGAGTATAAGAGGAGAAAAATCAATCTGGTTAGATTCACTTGTAAAATTCAGCTGCATTAACTACAATGCTTCATATTTCTTTACATCAAATGGAAACAAAACTTACAATTTTTACAGGACATAAAATTCACCATTGTAGAAGTCTGTATGATCACTTTTCCTGAAATTTATAAAAACTTTTCATGCATTCTCATTTAGCTGACTTTTATGAATGAACAGAATTATGTCAGATACAGAATTCTGAACCCTGAAACTAAATGAAATAATTATGTTTTTGTTTGTTGGGTTTCAACCAAAAGAAAGTGTACTGGTATAAAGTTTGTAGTCTCCTAACAATGTAAACCCCTATAGCCTCTTTGACTGCCCATTCACTATCTCTCCTGAGATATTTCTGAGATCAACTTTCATAAATATTTCCAGAAATAAACCATGAAGACCAAAAATTTGTTTCTATCCTTGCAATTTTGGAAGAATTCAGTTGGTTGTTTCCATGTTGCCCATCATATATTTCATCAGAGATGTCTTCATCCTTAAAAACTTGATGAACCCAGTGGAAAAGAGACATTTTGGCAGAATAGCAGTCTGTTCTGTGTACTGTCAGAAGCATCTGATTTCGGTATCTCAAAATCGCTCCTTCCCTGAAAGGCTAGCAGAGACATGCTTCAGGTTACAATTCATCAAATCATTTTTAGATAAGGAATTATAGAAGCATTATTTCAGTGCAAAAGTTGATAGAAAAATACTGGAAATATATTGTTAGTCACCAGTAATTAATAAAATTAAGGTCTAATCTAGTAAATATAGAATCAGAAAAAAACAGTAACAGGAGAAGGAATTTCTTAGTTAACAAAAACTGTTGTTGTGAAATATGTTTAATTAGCATAAAATGTGAATACATAGGAATTATTTTACTACTGGACATTTAAAAAGAGTTTCTCCTCTCTTTTTTCCAAAAAACCCCGTGCTTTGCATGGTCACCAGACAAAATATGTGCAGCTTCTTAATACCTGGTGCAATTTCTTTTCTAGTCCCTCTGTATACCTTAGAGAGCTGTCATGGGAGGGGACAGGCTGTCTTGTCTATTTTACTTTCACCGAGCTGCTGTGACAGTGAGCTCTGGTCTCTGTTTCACCACCAGTAGAAAGAGGACCAACAGTTTCAATGTGAAGCAGTCCAGACTCCTGACAACCAAAGGACAATTTTTATGCTTTGGGTTAGGGTGGGTTTTTAAAAAATTTTATAACTGCATTTCAATTACAAAATCTAGATTTGTTTCTCTTAATCATCTTCTCCCCTCCATCCCCAACAAACTACCTGTGCTTTCTGATTGCACCTCTTTTAACTCACTGCAGAAAACTAATCCAGCCGTTGAGCCTAATCCTGCACGTATCCCCGTGGAAGCAAGGTGGGCAGAGAAATGCAAGCAACACGTTGATTTTGTTAGGGGCAAGGACAGTTCGTACATTAACCTGCTAACATGTCCCAGGGCACCTTATGTTGGGGAAGGAGAATTCACAGACCCTTGCTACCACTTTAAAAACGTGCCATGCGATTCCGGCTTGGACAGGCCGTGCATGTTGTGCTCTGTGGGAAGGTGTTTGGCCCAGCTTGCTGAGCCCCAGGGCCATACCCAGCATCCACCCTCAGTGCGTGGTGGAGGCATGGGGTCCGCTCCATCCCCGGGGTGCAAGGGGTCCTTCTGCTGCCGCCACTTTCCTCCTCTCCCCTCCCTCCCTAGCGCAGCTAGTGAGCACCCACCAGATTTTGGCCCCATTTGAATTTTTGCTTTCTCAGCTCCGCTACCACCATCTCTCTAATATTTTTCATTTCAATTATTTCTGTTTCTCAGGGACATTTTCTCCTGTGTCAGTATGTTTAGTTTTCCACTTATTTCCAAGAGAATATACTTAAAATTTTTATACATGCCACTAAGTATTTTCATATACAATATGAATGATTTAAGATTATTTGTTTACTTTCACCTTTTCCTATTGTGGTAATATTTTTACACTGCTTTTATTAACTGCTAGTTAAAGATACAAATGTCTTCAAGAAAATGCATATCTATATTGTATCTATGTATCTATTGTATCTAGTAGCAAACTAGTCTGGATAAACCATTTTTCAGCTACCAGTACATATAAAAAGGATCTAAAAGCTTCTGTACATTTATATTATTTGTTGATTCAATAAAATGTCACATTATCTTTCATAGAGCATTAAGAAATAAAATTGCATAGACCTAGTTTTGAAAACAGATCCTTGAAGCTAAAAGAAAGGAAGTATGGATGTTTTATACACATAATATTTTGTTTCTAAATTTTAATATACCAAAAAATTGCTACTAATGTGCTAGCTAGAGTGTTTGCACTCTTCTTTTGAAGCTACCAGTGCACAATTAAGAAAAAAAAAATCCTCAAGTGAATTTTAAGAAGACATAAGAAAACAATTTTTAACTTTTCAGGATGAACTTGTTTATCTGTTTGGGAAGCAAATTAGCAACTACTACAGTTCTTGCAGGGGATTCTGCACCGTATCCCAAAACCACATCTGAATTAGAGTAGGAACACTCTTAGGCAACTTGCTGTCCTGTGATCTGGAAATGGTATAAAGGGTATATCAGAAGCTTGAGCATATCTTGCCTGCCACTCAAACCCTAATAATGTACGTAAACCTGAGATATTGTTTTTTTCTGGGTTTGTGAGAAAAATCCTGGAACAGATAATCATCTATCACTTGAAAGAAGTTCACCTGCAGAGGCACCTCTACTCATAGCAGACAGCAAGAAGACATTACTTTCCTGCATCTAGTCAAAGGATTCCTGTCTTTCAAAAGGATGTCAGGGAGCTCCTCTACCACTGCTTCACATTAAGCAGCCCTACAGTCAAGACAGATATTTGAAGTACTTTCTTGTTTTGAGTAGTCGTTCCAGGATTTTAAAAATTGCTTAGCAGACAATCTGCCAGCTCCTGAACTATGGTGTCAGTGATCTCGGGTGGGTGTAGCCTTGCATAAAAGAAAATAGGCAGCAGAGAGAATATACCGGCATCAGTGAAACCCCTGTCCTGTGGAGGGGAGTGCATAAGGGATTCTAATGCCTTCATCAGTTGGTTCTTTTCTAAGCAAACAAACAGCAGCGCTGTGGTGCCATACCCAGGGGAAGGTGCTTTCTAAAGTACTCATGGTTGGTGAGGGTCTGTGAAGTGGCACAGCAGCCTCTCGGTGTGTCGGTGTGTGCTTTGAGCCCAGCCTGCACAGTGAAAGCTCTTTCTTACCGGGGGAAAGCGTGAGAGAATGCAGTGCCGCTAAAGTACAGGGTTTGCCCCTCATGAAGTGAGGGAAAAAACTAATGTTTTGCTGGTGTTATCTTCAAGGGGTGGCTTTGTGAGCTGTTACGTTGGAAAGAAGATCCCTCACCAGAGAACAGGACCCTCTGGGAGAATCTCTCCATGATCCGAAGGTTCCTCAGTCTTCCTCAGCCTGAACGTGATGCCATTTATGAACAAGAAAGCAATGCAGTTCATCACCATGGTGACAGGCCTTCCCACATTATCCATGTGCCAGCAGAACAGATTCAGGTTAGTTTACCTTGGCCAATCCCGCAGAGCGCTAAGTAAATAAAGCTTTAAACGGAGCAAAGGAAATTAGTGTTTCTTTCCTCCCAGCCAGGCTAAATGCAGGTCTCCCAGTACAAGACAAGAGCACACTGCTATCCGCCGCCGGAGTTCAAAGGAGACCGTGGGACCACCCACGTTTTTTGTTTCAATTTGGTGGTTTTTTGCAAACGTGCGTGGACGCGGTGGCGCAGAGGCTCCGGCGTGCTGGGCGGGCGAGCCTCTGTGCTGGCTGTCCCTGGCTAGACAGGTGTCAGGACGGAAGGGCAGAGGCATTCGGCACCCCTTGTCAAACGCCTTCCCGGCGAACTGGGGAGAGCTTGTTGCACTGCTGTTCAGGAGCTGCGCTCGATCCCTCAACAGCAGTGGCTCGCCCCGGGTAGGAGTGAAGGGAAGGGGATTCCTCATCCCACTTTAACCCCAGTCAAGGCTGGGGTGAGTCAATGTTTGTTTGTTTTTCCTTCAGAGCCCCTCTCCCACCACCCTTGGGAAAGGAGAGCATAGAGGCGCTTTCTTACCAGGCCTGCTGACCGCTGGACCTTGGCTGGGTGCTGCTCCGCAGGTGAGCTGGCACAAGGGCACCGTGTCAGGGAGAGAGAGGAGGGGATGCAGGACCCACGCCACGGGGCTTGGGAGCAGCCACCCTCTGCTCTGGGGCAGCCCCGGCAGTGCCCCCGCCTCTGGGGGCTGCGCTGACCCTTTTGTCACTGGGGCACTGGGAGCATGGCTGGCTGTTCTGCTCAATATTGTAGCCCTGGTCGGCAGTGCAGGCTGCTGTCTCTCTGAGCTGGAGACTCTTTAATCCCTTCTCATGAAAGACCTGATGTCAGCCTTTTTACTGCTCCCTCTTAAAGGGCAGATATTACTCCGTTGCTTTCCCAACCTCAGCTGAGACCCAGTATATCATTTGTATTACCTATCCAAAAAAATATTTACAAAGCTAGGAAGGATAGAGTTATCTCACAGCTAGAAACAACATGAGTGTATATTAAAGATAAAGCGAACTGAGTAAGACAATCCCTTAGGATATCAAGTACTAAAGTAATTGTGAAAGCCTGGAAACTTGCTGTTTGATTTAGCAAAAAAGAGAGAGAAAGATCTATATTAAGTAATAAACCAGCACTTGTTTAAAAATGTACATTGTTTTTAATAAAATCGCTTCTTAAGGGGATAAAAGGAGAAGCTTATGCACAGTATAAACATTCAACCACTATGCCACTTACTTAGATTTTCTTGCCTTGTTGATAAAAGTTGTGTGTTTGATCTCGCAAATATTATTCACATAAGCAGTTGCATTGTAATCTGTTAATATGACTTGTAAGAGTAAGGATTGGGAGACTGGGCCTGAGTTTTGTCTCTGCTCTTCTACACAGTCATTGTTGTAGATGCATAAATATATAGCTAAGTCACAAGTTTTCAATCTGTATGTACAAAGCCTCCAGTCTTGTAAGAATTTAATGTGCTGGGAGTAGTCTTGAATCTCTTTGGGACTGAAGCCTTGAATGGGACTGCTCACAGACCATAAAACATGAAAGGAGGTGAATAGGGATGAGGCAAGAGCCCTAATTCCACTAGCATTTGTGTCAGATCTTACACAAGAAGATCGCTTAAAGCAATGGCTTCTAAACCGGTTGTTGAGAACTATGTGAAGTCTCCACAACCACGAGTGGCACTGTGAAATGGACAGAATTGTCTTTCCCCCAATATTTATATCATTCGTACAGTATTTTGTGCTTCCTAGGGTCTGCAAGTGAGCTGCAACTGGAAGATTGGGCACCACTGCCGACACACAAAAAATTGTCGAGGGGAGACTCGCAGAGGGAAATGAAACGTAGTGATAGCAACTGCTTGTTTTGCTGCTGTTGTTTTTTAATAATAACTGGTGGTTTGTACCATATGACAAGAAATTTGCTGATCCAAAATATCTTACTAACCAGTGCTTCCTGTGCTGTGAAGCAAAAGAATTGTCAACAAAAACAGTAGCTGATAAATTAACTTTAGATTTTAAACATGATCTTATAGTGTACTGTACTCTGGTAGTAGAAGAGAAAAACATTTCTGTCCCTAGAGCTCAGTGCCTCACCTTTTAAGAATGTTTCTGAATCCATGCTTGCAAAACTTCATTTTAAGCTCTTGTTAATTATTTACATCATGATTTGCTTTATCTTATTCTTCTGATGTGCATGCTGGCTCATTTTTATTGCCCGAGTTTTCGTAAGGCTGCATGTTCCCTTCTAATAATAATAGTGCAACTTAGACTTTGCGTCTTAGTGCTTTATAAATATTAACTAAATAATCCCCAGCACAAACACAGAAGTAGGTAAATATGTTTGTTTCATGTTTATACGTCAGGTTACTTGAACACAGGCAAAACAGACCCTCTCTGAGACCACAGGCAAGAGGGGTCGGAGCCAGAAGGGGAAATACAGATTTCCTACCTCCAGATCTCTTTGTCCTTGCCCAGGCTGGGTTTGAGAGTGTGATGTTAGGCACTTCCAGCTAACACATTCTGTCATAACGCTTGCAAATTTGACGAGACTTCAGTGCATGATAAGCTCAGATCAGTAGTGGAATATTTCCACACTTAGCTAAAATGCTCTCTTTCTCCCTGATCCCCTCAGTCTAGCTATTGCTAGAGATTTGCAGCCCTTGTTTTTGGGCAGCAGCTGCTGCTGCTGGCAGAGCTCCTGTGCATTTGCCCTCCTCTGGCACTTTTCTCCCTTTGCCCTTGCTACAGTTCTGGCTAGGCTGGTCAAGTTAATCCTATCCTATGGCACCTACTTAGCGTTTTGTCTTGCCTGCACTGAACTCATGGAGCACATTCATTAAAATTTGTCAGCTGAAGTGCAATGATGTCTTGTCATTGGTACGTTCTGTCAGACAAAGCCAGTGTTTCCCTTCCACCTTTCTGTCTGTATCCCATCGTCCCTTTATCCCTTGACTCTGCTCACATGCATACAGCTACATGAGAGATATGCAGAGAGTTACTAACTCATATCTTAATTCTGGTTCAGTAATAATGGGCCTTTTTTTTTTTCTTTTTTCTTTTTCTTTTTTCTTTTTATTGTTTAAACTTACTAAGCCTTTGTTTATAGTTTTGCAATTTCCCTCATGGATTTTCTTGGTAACACAAAATATGGGAAAAAAAAGCACGTGCAAAAAAAAAATGCTGTTCTTTGTCTTGCAGCAGCAGCAGCAGCAACAGCAACAACAGCAGCAGCAACAGCAACCAGGTCCCAGACTACCCCCAAGGCAACCAACAGTAGCATCACCAGCTGAATCTGAGGATGAAAGTCGTCAGAAGCCCCGACCACGAACAAAGATTTCTGTTGAAGCCCTAGGGATCCTACAGAGTTTCATACAAGACGTAGGCCTGTATCCAGACGAAGAAGCAATCCAGACTCTTTCTGCTCAGCTTGACCTGCCCAAGTACACCATTATCAAGTTCTTTCAGAACCAGCGATATTATCTCAAGCACCATGGGAAGCTGAAGGACAATTCTGGTTTGGAGGTGGATGTTGCAGAGTACAAGGAAGAAGAGTTGCTCAAAGATTTAGAAGACAGCATCCAAGACAAAAACGCAAACACGCTTTTTTCAGTTAAACTAGAAGAAGAGTTATCGGTAGAAGGGAACACAGAGATTAATGCTGAATTGAAAGACTGATCTAAAAGTATTATTTTCTTTCAACAGTGCCACAGGTATTTACTATTGAAATGAAAATTCCATCTTGCGTTCTGTGAAAAACCTTTATTATTCATTGTTTGGCCAATGAATCTTCCAAAACTTGCACAAAAGTTAAAAAAAAGGATAATGCAGACTGCACTAGATGTTTTACTCTGTTTTACAAACTGCTTCGCAGCAACAGATGAAGCGTTAAGGATTGTTTGATATTAATTTGTGTTCACTGGATACACTGTCAGTGTACCCAATAAGCATGATACCAGTGATTTTGATTCTGGAGCCTTCAGACAAGCATTACAACTTTTGTGATTTACTGTTTTTTGTTTCTGTTTTGTTCTTGTTTTTAATTATTACTGTAGCACTCCACACTTGATCTTTGGAAACTCACATTTATTTAAAAAAGTAAAATAAAAAAAGAGTTTGTTACTCTTGTTCTATTGTATGTTACAAAAGAACTATAGACTGTGGAATGCAGTTTAAAGATAACATATGCCAACAAATGCCTTGTATTATATGGCACTGCCGTAATTCAGATTTGTTTTCTTTTGGAAATAAAGGTCACTGTATTTTTTTTTTCCATTCTCATTGTTACATGGTTTTAAAGAAAATGAAAAAGAAAATGTGAAACACAATTTAGTCCTCATTATTTATTTGTAGATCCTGCAGCATCATGTTGTAATTAATTTTTTTGGAAGTTTCCGTTAAATGTAATATTGCTTCTCTTGTTATCATACTGATTTTTTTTCTATTTATAAATGTATTTTGATGGGCAGTAAAACAAAGTGTCTTAAAAGTTTTAAATAGAGAAAATGTGCTTTACACAGTTGCCTATAAAAAGTGCTCTATGTTATCCAAGCAATTCATACTATAAGCTTCACTCTTATTGTTGTATGCAATTTTTACTATCATGCAAATAAGCTTAGGTAAATAAAACTAATAGATCACCTTAGAAACTTATGCAATTAATGTGAAAATAATTGATGTTTGCAATGTGTCTTCCTTTGGTTTACAATCAATTTTAAAGCTACAGCTGTATAAATTTTCTGTATAAAGGTGTATTTCTTTTTTATGAGTTTATTGCTATGAAAACACCAGTTATTTTGTTACAGCTGGCTGTTTTTATAAGTGTATCACAATTTTCTTTATGCAGAAATGTTCTGACTAGGAGTGGTTATTGACTGTAACTACACAATTAAAATTGTTTGTATGGTATGATATGGCAGGGTTTGTCTGCGTATGTGTATATCTGGGAGGAATAACTCGTTCTTAGTGCACTTTGTACCTTCTTGCCACCACTTTGAAGATGACATTTCAATTGTTCTCCTTTAAAGTCACAGGCAGATTTTTGTAATGACCTTCTTAAAATTTAAATTTAGATAACATACTTCAAAAAGAAACACAGTTTGGTTATGAAAATCATAACCTGTCTTTTCTTGGTTTAAAAACTCGCCTGCCCAACAGAGATAGCAGGATATTATTGAGTCAAAAGGCTATCAAGCATAAACATATTTACAGTTCCTGGCAGTAATACACTTATAATGGATACAGCTGGTTTTATTTTACACTAGAATTATGCTAACACTATTCCTTGCACTAATGTATAAACATTAAAAAAACCCCATTAATAGTCACGAAGTAAATAGGAAAGATGGGCTTTGCACATAGCAGTCCCCTTCTAAGCAAGATTATTTTTAATGATCACTAATAAGGTTCTTGATAAAGCCATAATAACCGGTGAGCTCTGAATTTATGCAAAGCTTATGTCTAGGCTAGAGAGAAATCTGGAGCTGAAAGTTGTGAAGTACATACCGTTGTTCTCTTTTCCTAGGAGAGAAACAACTTACACCCAATGCAATTCAGGATTTGAATTCAGCACAGCTCTTCTAAAATGATTAAGTTTGCAAAACTCAGAAACTCAGGATGAGTTTCAAATGCACAGATGACTCTTTCTTAGGTTGCAGCAGATTTCTCCTTTTAGCTCCATTAAGTTCTTTAGTAAGATACATATTAGGCAACAAAGCAGGTTTTGATTCCTCACGTTTAAAACTGCCACAGGTTGCCCAGGTCCTCTGTCGCAGTGCCCTTGGGGTTCATTGAGCAGCTCCCAGCTGCGGCTGCTGCCGGGACTGTGTTTGGGCTGCACGGTGATCTGGGCTTGGAAGGGGAACAAGCTTTAGGAGGGACACAGACGTGTAGTTTGGCAGTTGCAGTCCGAGAGAAAGAGAGTCACACTATGCCCTCGGTTAAGGGACTTGTAGTAGCTATAAGGCTATTGATAGCCCAAAGCTGTGCTGCTTGCAAAAGGGTAAAACGTAAGCCTAGTCTAGGGAAGTTAGTGTTGGATTTCTTCTCTTGTTTCAAATGGGGTCATTGCTTTGTACAGCCACAGAGCCCCTTGGAGCTAGGACAGACCCCTGTTCACAGCTGTGGGACAGGATGAAACATAGCCCAGGCAATGCAAGCTGATTTGATGTGCAGGACAATACCACTGGCACCCTTGAGCTGGCTGAAATGCCATGTGACCATTGCAATAGGGCTGCCTAAGAAAAAAAATACACTTTTAGACTGATATGCCTTTATATGCAGGGTAGAAGTGAAAATGAAGCAGACTTTACTGTCCTGAAATATACCTCTCTTCATGCTAAAAGGTCATACATGCAGCACTACTGATACCAGAAAGAGGGCAACAAGTCCAACACCCTAAAAAGCATGAGAATAAATGTTTATAAAATTGTCTTTGCTATTTTGAAAGCAATTTCCTTTTCTTTCATCCTTTTAAGTTTTATGGGTGCTGAAGTAGAGGCCATGTGTGCTTGCAGATGGTTATTACAGCTTTTTCTTTTACATTAGCTACATTTTTCTTTCTCCTAGCCTAGCTAAGGTTATCTTCCAAGTAGTTCAACCTCTGCAGTCACGTATTACTTGCACAGAGGTTTGGATCCGTGCATTTTTGTGTCCCAGTGGGTGGGCTGCATGTACAGTCTTTTAACTTGGCCTAAGTGACCAAAAGCATTTTTGTTAAATCTTTAGCAGCATTTTCAAAGGTGGTATAGGTATTAAGGATCCCAACTTTGTGTGAGTGCAAGAGGTTTATACTGTTAGGAGTTATGCCACCTTGACTTGTGAACTGGTGAGACTACCTAAAACACTGTCTTAAGTCCTTTGCTGTTCCTTTTTCTCACCATCTGCCATAATCCTACAAAAAAACCCCTTTCCATTTCTGCAAAGATTAAGAAATCAGACAAGTTCTGTAACAAAGAACACAAATTGAGACATCAAACACTATTAATTGGGAAGTTGTTAGTAAAACTCACTGAGTAGGACTTCATTGATATTGTATGAAATTATTTTGTATATACTTAGGGAAGTATGGGGAAGGAATATTGCATACTAGGAATAAAATTTAAGCTGCAAAGAAAGACAAATGACGAAAAAAGGGAACTGAGAGCTGGGTGGGGATGGCAGAACTTAGTTTTTGCTATAAAACTGAAGTTAAGTATTTACCATGTTTTATGGTGTTTACCATTAAAAGTGGAGTATTTTTACTTTCCGCTGATTCCCATTTATCTGCTTTTAACTGACAAGATTTATGTGCGTATGCTAGAGTCCCCAGTGTGTTTTTCAAGCCTGAAAGAAAACCAAAGGGGCTCCAGATTCCAAGAAGTTCATGGCCTGGGGACAGTCTCAAGCCCCAGTCACACATACAAAGGTTGCTTATCATTATAAAGACTCCATACCCTACAATGCAGGGTTTTAGATTTGTGTTTAGTATAGCTACTTTAAATTGGTCAGATGACACACACAAAAAAAAAAAAAGTCCAGGTTTGAAAGTAAATTATATCATTTTGAGTTTTACTTTTAGTTGGGAAGGTGCAGCAAGTGGAGAAAGAAGGGAAGGTTCCCTCAAACCAGTGATTTTGTTTCACTGATTTACTGAGTCAGTACTTTGGTTGTGTGCTGGGAAAGCACCAAACATTGCTGAGTTCATTTGCTGAAGCAAATGCCCCATACATTAAGAGCAGTATAAATCAGATACCCCAGAAGATCGACTTGAGCATCAAGTATCAGCAATTCTGCTTAATTTCTTGAACTTGTGCTTTGATGTCAGGTACATTGCAGAGACCAAAGGTATTTTGATTTTTACTTAATGATTTATATTGTGCTTTGAATAACAGTCCCAGCAAAGCAGGGATATAAATATACTCCCAGGCCTTTTTTTGCACACAGATGTAATTTTAGTTTGGTCTCCTCACAGTGCCTTGCGTCCACACGGTCTTTTACTACAACAAATGAACTAATAATTCATACAGCAGTAAGTGATCCTCCTTGGAGCAGGAGTAGCACTACTTGGCAGCGGGTTTGTTTGCTTTCAGGTTCATACGGGGGCCTTCCCGACCACTCGGCTGCTGGCAGCCCTCCCACTATCCCACGCCACATTGCTTTGCACTGGCCTGGCCTGGACGCCCTTCCTGCTCTGGGTCATCTTGCCTAAATGTCATCTCTCCTGGTTACGTGCCAGAACTCAGGTATATGTGCCACAGTTTAATATGAAGCAGCAAGGACTGTATGTATTTGATGTCACTTACCCTTTATCGTCATCATTCATGCTGTGAGCCCTGCAGAGTTGCTAGAATAAGCCACTTCCATTGGAAAGAGAGTGACAACTGGGGCAAATCAACCAGCAGGCAAGTAGTTTCTGAACTGATGGAGTAGAGGGGGCAAGGGGACATGCATCCCAGAGGTGAGCAGGAAAAGAAAAGAGGAAGGTGCCAGAAAAAGATGGGAGCATCAGTAAAGTCACAATACTGTCCTCCCTTGCGTGGAGGAACAGGCTTCTTTTGCAAGCCGTGCTACCATGACACCCAGAAACACTTCAAGGTACTACCAAGACTCCATAAAATATGTTCCTGACCTGAAATGTATCATGGCCTCCAATCATGGGATTTGCCTTGGTAGGCAGCATCTAGGATAACACAAAAGCCTCCTCAGCTGTCTGTGGCAAAAGAGGTCCCGTACCAGTCTGTCCTCTGGTATTGTCCCTGTGTGTAGGACATGCAGGATTCTTTTCATCAACTTCAGACTGGCAGCTACCATGGCAGATGCAGTTAGGACTCTCTTTCCAGATTACTTGCTTACCCACACAACATGCTAAAGCAACATCCAGGCTGTAAAACCTCTCATTTTCCTCCAGGATCACACCCAACCACAAGCAGCATGTTTGCAGCCTACTTTTCTGAGCTGTCTCCTACACCCCTGCTCCTTCCTCCTTGGACCAGATGTGCCACAGGAGTTAAAAAAAATCAAATGTGTTGTACAGCCCACATGTTTGTCATAGTGCAAGAGAAGAGAAAATACATTACCTCTGTGGGCGCACAGTTACATAAGCACAAACAGTTCTGAAGTTTTGGGGCAAGTAAGTCGCCCCAAGAGGCTTCAGAGACAGATTTCATACTGCTATAGTCATCTCAAAGCATCAGTCACAATGATTTGAAATTGTTTGGGGCAGAAAAATTCATGCAGAATCCTACTAACTTTGCAGGGGAATTGAAAGCAAAGAGGGCTCTGGTTTGTTACTCGCATTACAAAATAAACAGCATTTGCAGGACCAGCCTTACAGATTTTGTTGCCCTTCCTCATTCACATTAAAGCAGGACACTGTCCTGACAACTAACAGCACTGCCCACAGCTCTGCACCCCTTCTTGCTCCATCTCAAGGGGTCTCCCCTGCATTTAGCATGCCCCAAAATGGCTTAACTCTTCTTTACTCTCCCATCATCAACCTAAACACAGTCTTTCATCTGCAGTCAATGTTTTTACCCAGGGAAGGCAATTTAGAAAACAACTTCGGTTAGAGCAAACCACGGCAGGGAAAGGTAGATGAGGATGTCCTTTCAAAAGTGTAGGAAAAGTGATTCTTTATCATTATCAGCATGACAGCTTGGACTGGGAAATAAGTACAGGTGGTGTTGTTGGCTTGCCTTAGTAGGCAAAATGCTATATCCTCAGCCTAATAAGGATTTAATATCAGCTGAGAGACTGAAGGAGACAGAAAAGGAGGAAAGGTGAGAAGAAATATCTAGATAAAAACTTACTGGGGGCAGTCATGCCTAGCGACAACTGGGGAATTGCAAGAGTAGTTTAAA
The DNA here is from genome assembly GCF_000700745.2 of Antrostomus carolinensis. Classification (NCBI taxonomy): domain Eukaryota; kingdom Metazoa; phylum Chordata; class Aves; order Caprimulgiformes; family Caprimulgidae; genus Antrostomus; species Antrostomus carolinensis. The sequence goes on from NW_010307293.1 coordinate 61,556, forward strand.
TTAAAGGAGATCTGAATTAGCCACCAGGAAAAACTGAGTGAGGAGCACTTTGTGGTTCATGTCCTGCAAAAATGCAGAAAGAGCCAACAGAGTAACGGAGTTGTTTCAGAGGAAAGATTAAATAGAGAAGGCTTGCAAAATGGAGAAGGAAGATTACACTCTACTGGGGTTTTTTTGTTTGTTTGTTGTTTTTTCTGTGTTCCAGTGATGGTATCCATGTGGACAGTGTCCAGCATCCAGCCAGGGACAGAGTTGTTTTGAGTCCTCCATAGTCTTAAGTAAGCCAAATTCGAGTGGGCTGAGATTTGCCCTGTGTTCTTGGTCAGGTTTGTGTGCTTTATTCCCTGTCTTGTTCATGACCGGATTTTAAAACAACTGATCTGAATAATTTTATTGAGGAGTAGGTCACCTCCTATTTACAAAACATTCTCTGCCGCACATGCCAGCATAAAAATTTACACTCAAATAGTTCTGGTAATTGCCAGGGTACCAGTGCACCAACTACGCACAAGTATAACTGCAGCAAGAGTAAAGTAAGGCTCCTTTGACCCTGTTCACTTAGAAACTGGGACGTTTTTTATCATGTGATACCACCTTTCTTTCAGCCTCCCTTGTGCACATCCCACTTTCATTCCGGTTTAGCTGACTGTTCCTCTCTTTCAAAAGCACACTGGAAAGGTTCATACTGGGGAAAGATAAGTAAAGGCTTCCAGGATGATTACTAAAAAAATAAATAAATAAATAGATGTATATATTTGCATCATCCCCTCATGAGACATCCCTCCCAGGCTTTTTAGGGTGCGTTTCAGGGTGGCTGGGAGAAGAATCACAGGAATGTATTGGTTTGATCCCAGGGCTCCTCCAGTTGCCACTGGGTTTTGTGGAACACAGTCTCAGGAGCCAGGAGCAGAGGGACGGTCACCGCAGCCAGGGGTACCTCCCCAGGGCGCTGGGTAGCACATCAGCACAATGCCGCTTGCGAGCACGCTGTTGGACAAAAAAAGCACCGTGGGAAAGCAGATCAAAGCAATGTGATTGCATTTCACGTTTGATACAGCTCATTCCTGAAGCCAGGGTGAAGAGCCTAATCCAATGTATCATTCCTGTGCAGGCAGACCCTCGGGCTGGCATCATGTCCCATGGAGCACTGCTCCAGCATGCAGCATCTGCCACAGTCTGCCCTAGGGCTTGGCTTCAGATTGCCCTCCTCCTTTCCACCTCCTTCTGGGAGATGCTTTGCACAAACTTTGAAGGCCAAAATTCAGGCTGTTTCAGGCCCTTCAGGGCATTTATTCCCCTGCCACTTCCTGCACTACTTGATCTTTGGTCCACACTCCTGACCTTTAAAGATTGAAAGGGGCAGATTTCCAGAGATTTAACTTCAATTTTGCTTGCTCTTATTTTTGCAAATATAAGTCTATCTGCTTACCCATTGTCTCCCTTGTTTAACCAATAAGTCAGCTGTTGATCACAACCACTGCCAGACAGCTAGTAGATGGGACAATTATTCTCACAAGGACTTTTAAGTCCAGACTTTTAACCCACCGAGTCCAGCATGGAGCAGCTGCAGGAGCTCTGAGTAGCAGCTGCCCCTTTTCTACCGCAGCTGCTGAGCTGCTCTCCTGATGGTCTCTGGCTACTTTGCTAGGGCAAGAGGAAAAACTACTTTCTTTTCTCGACATCATAGTATGAAAGCTTAACTCACTGCTGCTGTAAGAAAGGAGGTGAAACACCACAGCCAGCTGTAGCCTGGGGCAGCTCTACCTTGCACCCAGCCAGCAAACGAGTAAGAGGTACAAGACAGGACAGGAAAGCTCTGCCTGCCTGGAAGTTTTCACACCTCATCTTGGTGTTAAAGAGGCATTGGGGCAGATACTCCTACAACCTAAAGATACTTAGAGCAGTTTCAGACTCAGGATCCCACAGCTCCTGGCTTCCAACTTACCTGCTGAGCAAGGGTCCATGGAAGGCTGTTTCAAACCTGCCTCCTGAACTTTACTGGCTGCCCTGGGGCATGGGTTCAGCAAACCCATTGGAATAAGGTCAAGAAGAAAAACAAAGGAGCAAAAATGTCACATGTCATAAGTAGTTATTCTACTGAGGAGAATCAAGTAATTTGGTACCTACCTTCACCATTTCCAAGACATACTCATGGCCAATGGACTCTTCCTTTTCACCTCACTCCCCAAAGTAAGACTGTTTAGGCAAAAAAAGTGTGTGGCCAACACATTGCTCAGCCACCTGAGCCCTCAGTTCTGCTGTGGCCACACAGAGGTCATGGGCCACTAAGCAAAACTTGAAACAGTCTTTGTGTTACTCTGACTTATGATAGGAATTGGCTTTATATTCACCTGGCACTGAGACTGGGCCTAAACAAATTTGATTTAAGGCCATGCTACCCCACACCTCTGGTTTTGCTGCAAGCACTGCTCATCAGTATCAAACCTTCTGTATCACCATGGTTTAGGGCTGTGAAGTTATAGCTGCAAAGTGTTAATGCTGCTAGGAAGTTTTGCAACTCACAAGATGAGCAGCTGTAACCACAGTTTTCTGTTTGGCCATGTGGTCTTTTATCCACTTCTTTAGCACTGGGATCTGACAGGTAGGCTGGAGAGCATTTCTGACATCAAGGAAATTCCCTCCTTCTGCTGATTTCTCCTTCCTGGGCTCTGCCAGAGCCTGACTCACGTGATTCATTAAGGGAAAGCAAGACACGAGATGAATTCATATCTGCACCCCTAGTCCTTTCACAACACCTCAGCATGAGCTATAGGACTGGCTATAGGGGCAGGACATTGTTTCAGGGGATTTGTGCTGACTTCTCTCAAATGTTCACATCCAGCTGTGTAATCTGCAGTTACATGAAGGCACCTTGCTGCCTCGTGGAGGGATCTCTTCCGGTGGGCAAATGAGAGGATCCTTCAGCACAGCCTAATGATCTCATCTGCTGGGGCTATGTTAACAGCAGGTTAATGGGCCACCAGTGAAGGTGCACCAGGAGAGCAGCATCAGAGACAAGTGAGGAACAGCACAGGGGAGGAAACGGCAATGGAAAGGATTGCCTTGATACTGAAAAAATGGAAGAAACAATAAAGAGAGGAGGGAAAAAAAGGAAATAAAAGACAAATAGATAACTGAAATATACACTGGCAGTGGTAAAATGTCCCACCTCTCATCTATACACATTTGATTTCAGCATTTCCTCCCATGTCTCACAAAGATTTGCCAGTTTTTCTCTTAGCTGGTAGAAACCAAATAGAAACTATTTCCTCCCCAGTGAAGGGAGTGTTTTAAACTTTGATGGACTTGGATTCTTCTAAGTTTTTTATTATTATTATTCACTCTTTTGGGCTCATAGGCATGATGTTTATTTCATCCACGCATGGGAAGAGGGGGAGGAATGGGTAGGCTTGACTTGTGCTAACTGTTGGCAACAGTTGTTTAATTTTTTGCAACGTGCACCCAAGTATCATGAGACTGAGTAAAACATAAATAAATATGCTCTTTGGAAACCCCATACATCTTTATGGCCTACAATACCTTCAAATCATGGGAAAACACATGTTTGTTTGTTTGGTTAAAAAAAAAAATTTGGAGGCAATGCTACCTCCCATTGCTGTAAACAAGGTCAGGAGGCCAAAATTAGTCTGTCCTATTTTACACAAAATAGTCAACAACTTAAGATGTTTTTGCAATAATAAGAAAATTATTGACCGGTGTCAACACCCCCTTTCTGATAAACTGTTGAAATGTTAATATTCTTGGCAAAATTGTTTTTGCTCTAATTACTGTATCCATCTGCTCTATAAGATTGATTATACTGTGAGAATGTTTGTTCTCTTGTCTCCTGCAATGATGGGCCTCTCTTTGGCGTGGAAATAGTCCTGCCTCATCTTTACACAGAGACGAATGTGCAACAAAAATCAAACCAACACTCAGCCCCTGTAAAGCCGAATAAAAATTCCTTGAAGGAGTTAATACAATGGATATTAACTGGCTCTTGAATGGGTCATCACTTGGAAAACTATTGCTCTGGCCCACACGAAAATAGCTGGCTTTTGTCCGGCACAGGATATCAGTGACCAGGAAGGCCACCAAAAACCTGGAAGGCCACAAATTCTGGCATATCAGCAGTGTTACTGCTTCAGCTGAGGAGAAGCTTGGCTAGTTGGTGATACCAGGCCCCCTCTGCACCAGCTCCTTGGCAATGAGCAGCCATGTTGTCTGAGGAGCAGTGCGTTTCCTGTCCTACCTTCCATCAGCACCTGCAAAGGCTAATTGGATTGGATTGGTTATTTTTTGAGCCAACATATAATATACATACTATCTGTAGCATGTGCCAGTACAGACTTGGTATAAAGTGATGTCTGGCATTAATCACTATTAAAGCCCATTAAAACAAAACAAAACAAAACACAACAAAAACCCCATATATTTTCTTAGGTTAAAAAAGAAAAGTGGAAAAATAATTGTTTCATTAGTAAAATGTTGTTTTCCCATGGCAAGTCTGGAAGAAATTCAAAATTGCATTTCATTTTGAACTGGGATTTCAAAATATATGCACAAAAAAGTCATGCAAACTAAAAAAAAATAATTTTCTTTGTGCATTCTTGCACAGCAGCTGAAGTTTTTCACTGGAAAATGGTGCTTTTCTTATACACAAAAAATCAAATTCAACAAAAGTGTTTATTTCAGAAATACAATTTTCAGTTAAAAAAAAAAAAAAAAAATCACCTATTCTTTTCCAGATACTGAACTGTGTAATCGTGTCTAAAGCATTCAAAAGCCACCAAGATTCAGGCTGAGATTGCTTTCAGGTTTTTCATCTAAAAAAAAAGATTGAGGGTCTTTGTAAAAATCTTCCAAGTTCTTGACTTCATAGGGCGCACTCAGTGCCTGTGCTTATCCTTGCAGAAGGAAGCTTAAAGGTTAGAAACTTCCAAAAAGGAAGTAGGACCTTCTAGATGTTGAAGGGATGGCTTTTCACAGTTTTCAATTCGTAACATATGAATATATACAACTTTTCCTGAACTGTAATGCAGCCTAAAGAGCATCTACTGGATATTCCTTTGCACCTTCATGTCAGTCCTTCATTTGTGCCAGCTGGGAGTATTAAGTTGTCCTTACAGCTAACACAGGCTGCTTCCAGTGCCTTGGCTGATGTACCATGCAGGAACACTTTCAGAAGAGTTTAAGAAAGAAGTGGGAGAAGACCAAAAATAATATTGTCTCTAGATTTATTGGACCTACTAGGGGAGAATAATGTTTTTAAGAGAAATTGCTTCCCAGAAAACGATTTTGTATGCCCACTTGCTTAGTGTGCTATTACACTGCTTAGCAATTTATTTTTTTTAAATATGAGAAAAGTTTCAGTGGGGATAGGGTGACTGCAGTCCAGCCTCAGCATAGCACCTCTCTCTTGTCTTCTTCTGGGCTTACATTCTCCTCCCATTTCTCACAGCAGTTCCCAACCTTAGGAATTCCCAGCACAACACCATATAACTGCTACCATTGCCCAGAGCAGGAGAAATGCAGGAGGACTTTTTATAGGAGAAATGTAGTCGAAGTTTCTGCAGACTTCTTGCTTCAAATAGAATTTCTCAGGCCCGGGCATCAAGCACCCAAGACATCCATTCTGCCAGCACTCCCACAAGATCTTTGTGTCCTTGTGTCTGGTGACCACCATGCAAAGGACTTTCCACCTGGAAAAGACAGGTTTTGGCTATTGCCAAAGCCACCAGAGAGTGACAAGATCCCTTACAAAACTAGTAAAGTTGTAGTTAGGTATCTGGGAGACATAAGCCTGGGGTAACTTCTGTTGAAATCAGTAGCGATTTCCAATCAGATTCTGAGCTGACGACTACTTTTAAATTATTTTTCAAAATCTTTTTCAAGCTGGTTTTCACCATACATTTGTTTACTCATACCAACCCTGAAAGACCAAATAAGATTCTCGCAAATATCATGAGAAATCCATCATGGAAAGAAAGTGTCACCATAAAGATCTCTAAATCTCAGAAAGAAGAAGGATTGAAAGTTACAATCTTTACCTAGGACAAATACAGCTACCCCAGAAAAGAGCACTGACAACAGTGAAGACCCCCATGCTCCACAAAGAGCCACTGGGAAATTGGGAAGTCTCTAAACATTCAACTGCTACGGTCACTCTGTGCAGTGACCTGAGAACTTTCTCATTGTCTTCTGCACAAAATACGTGGAGGATTGCAGCGACTGAATTAGACTTGATAATTTCCTGTCTTCCTGGAGACTCAGACTGACATCCTGATGTTGTCCTACACTGAAGGATTATTTTAAAAGCTGCCTTTACAGGCACACTGGATGTAATGCAGTTTTATTTTTAAATGAAATCTTTGATTATGGAGAACAATCCCATGGCTAGGGATGCATGCTACAGAACCACAGTCTGTGGGGGACCATGTTTATCACAGCAAAATCACCTTCTCAACCGTTCAGCATTGCTGCCGTGTCATGTTACAGTAATAACTGCAGATGAAGAGCTTTTAATTCATTGATAAAAGCAGAAGGCTGGAGTAGCTGGCTAGCTGTAATGAAGCTTATTATTCTGAAGCTAATTTGCCGATTATATTAGAGTTTTATTTCTGAGCACTTGTACCAGAAGACAGCATTATCAACACAAAATCTAAACACAGAAGGTCCTGGGAAGAATGTTAATGAGCTATCACCTACCTTTGCAAAGGTGCCCATTATTAATAGTAAGTATCCTAAGGAGAGATCAAAAACTCTCCCTGAAGTGTGTGCAACCTGTATAAAATATGATTACTCATTTGGAACATAACCAGAAAGTAATGGCTAAGTCATGTCTCATTTAAAAGATTGTGGTTTCTTTAACAATAATAAGTGGACAAGGGCTAAGGTGAAGCACACTGGTCCAGCAGCGGGATTCCCACACTTCCCCAGCATCCCCAGCCATGGGCTGGAGCCTGAACCTGGGAGAAAAGCCATATATTAAGGAGCAGTCTGCTGCTTCCTGTCCTCTGCCTTAACAATCCCACACCTTTATTTCACAGTTGGGAGGCCAGGAACCCCTGAAGCCTACTGAAACACCGGATCTCCTCCTTCCTCCTACCCCTACCACTGAGATCCTCCAAAAGCCTGAAAGAGGATACTGGCACATGTCTTTCTGTGCCAGAGAATAAAAGCAATGTCATGACAGACGCAAGGATTAAGAGGAATCAAGGATATGACATCTGGGTACCCACTCATCGCTAAGATCTAAGCAGACTTTCAGTCAATCACATACCCTGCCATCTTCCTGGAAAAAATGAGACTGTTTTTTTATTTTCCTAAAATTCCTTCAAAATTTCATTGGGAAAAGAAATTCTTCCTGTCCTCTTGCTTTGTTCTCTCTGGTCCCCCACCATCCCTAGACACATGTCCAGCTTCTTCTGGGTGCTTGTGAGAACATAACATCATGCCAAAACAGTGTCTCCTTGGACTCCCTTGCAGGAAAAAACAGCATCACTGAACTTCCTTATGCCTTAGGAGTGAGGAAGAGCAAGCATTGCTTAGTTGTCTGGAAATTTTGTAAATATGCCTACTTATTGCTATGCTTCTGAGAGGTCATATATTGAGTCAGTCTTTGGCAGGTTCAAGCTAGACCAAAGCACAGCAGACTGCTGTAGGACATACTTTGGGTTTGTATGTAGCAACACAGAGAGGTTCAGAGAGGTTGTTTATCCTAATCCACAGAAGCCCATAATTGTTTTGCAAGCTCACTGCCTGTTCAAGGGAATTACAAGCCTGAGAGTTTCTCTCCCATGTTGTATCCAACCAGAAAAATCGATCTTTTACTACTAAGGGGAAAACAAACAAACAAAAAGAGAGAGAAAATACAACAAAACTCTTGTTTTCTTTAAAATACAACACAAAGTACTCAGCAGCAGGTATAGCAGGTACAGTCTGTTTCTCTTACCTATTCATTAAAATGTTGCTCTTGAAAAACTTGCTTTCATTTCCTAGTGGCAGTGTGCTCTGGTTGTTAAAATCAGTTTAAAACTGCAGTTCACGACTGATTTGTAAAAGCACTAATTGCTGGAGATATTAATGTCAAGCTGATATAGCTGACATCAAATAAACGTCCGCTGTCCCCAGAGATGAAGCTGTGACAGGCTGAGGGGTGAGTAAGGTTATCCCACAGGCTTGCCAGCCCACTGACTAGCCCAGAGAGGCTGTGGACAGGGGTAGAGTGGCCATGGGGGGCTGGTTGCCAGGGCAGTCCAAAGCAGGTCTTGCCCTTCCCTTTGGGCAGTCTCTCAGCTGGCCTTTGTCATGCTAGGGGTCACCTGGACCAAGGAGCAAGCCTAAAGAGAGCTTCCATCCTAGACACCCTCAGTCATGAGATTTACTTCAATCTGACCCTTGCTTTTATCCAAAAAGGGACATTTGGGGGTCAGTTCCACTCTAAACTGTGCTGTCTGTGCTCCAGCACATGCTGATTAGCCATGAAACACCAGGCTGCCAAACGCAGCAGGCATGCTGCATGCCAAGCAGCTTTCCGGGGCAATGTCTGAGCCGCATTGGCCCCACTCCTACATCGGGGACCAGAGTTCCCGCATCCCAGGGCAGGACAGCACTCACACACCTGCAGAGAGGAGAAGCGTACCTCTGTGGGAGGTGGGGCTAACACACTGGGTCCACAGCCTTTGCAGAAGGAGCACAAATGCCCTGTTAAACAGCTGAGGAGATGGACAGTGATGGCAAATTCCCCTCCCTGAGCAAATGTCAATGCACTAGCACGACCTCCTCTGCGTATAGGATATTTTGTCTATTAGAGACCAATCCACGTAGCCACAGGCAATCTAGACTCCTTAGGGAAACAGAAGGTTGCCTACTTAGACTTATTAGGATGGTAAATGGCTGAGCAGCTGGATGAACAGGCAAAAATAAACTACCTGATATTCTTCCAAGTGCTATACAGAAACCATCCCCATTTCTCTTCAGTCCTCTTAGCTTTGTAAGGCCGAGGGGATTTAGATGCTTAACATTCAGGACTTTGGAATCCAAATCATCAAAATGTAAACAGGCAGCTTTGAAAATTTGTATCTTAGGAGTTATAGTCGCACTGATTTTCATTCAACTTTCAAAAATAGGGGTGCCAAGATCTGGCAAGGTCAACTGGAATTGCCAAGACATTTTGAAGGTCAGATTCACAATGACCTGGCATGTAAACAGTAATGGAGAATACAGGACTCGCTCCCGAAACCTGGTAAGATCCAGGCAGATCACAAAACACTTCCTAGCAAGTTCTACTTCACTGAGGAAAAAAACTCCGCTGCTCAAATCACAGAAATCTGGACAGGACAAGGCTTTAGATGTCAAACCACAGCTAACAGAACACAGCTAACCGTTGTGTCATATGCCATTCACCCAGCTGTAACAAAATTTTAAGGACTTACCCATATACAAAAAGAGCAGTTCACATTGCTGCTCACATTAGTGTAGTTAATTTTTCTGTGATTTTTTTTCATCAAAACAGTATTTCAGCAAATCATTTTTTCTGGTATTGCTGGCTTTGTGTAGAAAAGCTCTAGAGCAGTTACAAATACTTTGGAACAGACCATTATGTATGAATAGTTGAAAGAGTTTATTCTTGTAATTGTGCATTACCTTGAACTCAAATTCCCACAAATTCCTTCTACACTGTGGAATCAGTCACTATTGATTTCCTTTTCCATCATTTCAATGCCTTTTTTTTTTTCCTTGAAAGAAATAAATTCTACCCAGCAGTATGCACTGTAGTTTACTGTGCATCTTTACACTGGCAGGAGGCCGAGAAAGATCTTATTTGATTGTCAGTCCATCTCTGAAGTCTCTTATTCTGTGGTCCTTGAGCATGGAGGCCAACATTTTCCAACAGACTGTATAATGTTAGGCATTTGAATCCATATCTATACACGTAAATAAAGTTAGCCCTGCTTTTCAGAGGACTCTCAGATCCCATCAGTGGGAGTTTTTATGGACAGAAGACTGAATAAGCATTGCAGGATTTAATTAGTACTATTACCCAAAGGAGTGCTTTAAGATGGCTATAGCAGAGGACACTGATACAGTTCAGCAGATAACTGTTCTTTTTTCTATGTATAAACTTCCAGTGATGCTTAAGAGATGAGAATATGCTTCCTTAAAAATTAAGAAGTTCAGCTATGCACTGCTTGAAGTAGTATTTATTTGGTTAACATGTCATGCATTAAGGATGTAAATATTTAAAAAAAACCCCAAAACCCCCCAAAACATGGAAAACTATAGTCAGAGGAGGAAAACTGTCTTTTCAGATGAAGCTGTGCGTAACTGCCGACTTGGTAGAAGAACAATCAAGGACAGTTAAAAACATCTTTAGGAGTTATATGTAGCACAAACCCCCACAACTTCTCTAAAGGAAAGGCATAGTGCACTTGCCCATGGTCAACATGAGAGATCTCATCACACATATCCTTGATAAAGGGGGAAGTCTGAAGTCAAAAAACACCACAAAATTTATGACCATTTTCAGCTGGTGCCTCAGCTGGTGTAAATCAGTATAGGTCTGCTTGTTTGAATGGAGTGACACTGGTTTACACAGGCGGTATTGGACTGCTGTGCAAATGTGCTTCTTACATATCTAAAAAAACGTGAAAAAATAAAGAAAGGGGAAAGTTTCTAGATCTATAGCAGAAGATGAGCCAGGAAATCTGTACCTATGTTTCTTGTATGAACACATAGGTATCTTACTGCTTAACAGCCTTAAAATAAAAGACTGAAATTTTAATTTAGAACGTGAGTGTCACAATGTCATTTTAAAATATTCGTGTAACAGAATTAAATTGGATGTTTATATATTCCTGTAATGATTCCTGTATCTGTCTTCATATAACTAGAGTTCACCTGGACATTAGGAAATCTACCTACACTCTTAATCTTGCTACATTCTTAGTTTTTACGGTATTCTATATTTACTCATAGTGAGGCTATGAAGCTTGATGGCTGGATGTGTGTCTGTCAATGGGTCAGGTATCACATTGCCCATAAACTGAATAAAATAAATAATCTGAACAGATCAGCTCTAAAAACCAGTAGGATGGCTCCAGCCCAGCTTTATGTAGAACAGGGTTTGGTGCAATGGGTTTTCTTCACTCAGAAACAAAGAAAAAGACAAGAGATGTAGAACAGACAAAAAGAATTTGTGTAATGATAAAAAAAACAAAAAAGGAACAGAACATGTGTCATGTCATGTTCAAGAAAATAAATTTGAGCTTAAACAGGTTAAGAAGAAGTTACAAAAAGGAATATTTTAGGGTCCTAAAAGGACATAACTCAAAGTCCAAAGTCCTACCAGGAGAAATACGAGAAACACTGAAAAACAGCTGAATTAATTTTGCATTGAATTCAGGAGTTCTTGTCCTGACCATAGAAAAGAGAGCGGTACTTGGGAAACATTCTGCAAAGTGTACAGTTTAATTTTTTAGGTGATTATTTCTTAATGAAAGGTTACAAGGAAAAAGACAGCACAGCAGAAGACTTTGGAGGAAGCACTTCTCTTTGCCGTGAGCCCGTAGGAGGATGGGCTCTTGCAGGGAACACTGGCAGAGCAGGGCAGTGAGCATCCCTGCCAGGGTGAGGCAGGGACAGAGGACGGGGAATGTAGGGAACTGCTCACTGCAGGAGCTGCTCTCCCTATGGTGCAGGGCACATGTCCAGGGCCAAAATCTGTGCAGTGATCTGCAAAGACAAGGTACAGTGTGAGGACCCCCAGAGCTGCTTCTCTCTGTGTTCAGAGAGAGTTTGAGCCTTCAGCCATGTTCAGAGAGAGTTTGAGCTGGTTTAAAGGCAGTAGTTTTCTAATTATGCTAAATCTCACACCTTGCTGATAACTCAGCCAGTGGGATCATTTCTCAGTTCCTACAGATTCAGCCATTTATTCCTACTCACTTCACTCACCTCTCACATGATAGCCCTGCTTATTCACCAGTTCTGGATTTGTCTGGGTGTACAAGGCAGTCTCCATGTATTGAGTTCATAATTGAAAAGTACAGCAAGAAAAACAGCCAACAGAAGCATACACAAAGGTTTACACTGAAAAATTTGATCAGTCCTACTTACACTTTCAACTTTTGAGTTTTTGAGAGATGGACTAGACTGAAGAGCCTCACACATGATGAAGTGTGGATGAAAATGAGAGTTGGGTTAAGAATGAGGAAATAAATTTGAGTAAAAGGTGATCGAATGGGGAGTAATTTAAAAAAAGATTTTCCTGACTTGGGCATAAACATGGTGGTGGGGAAAACTCTGTAAAAGTGAAGTCAGTAAGTAGCACAGCCATAAGTAGTGACTGCAGTGTGTGTGTGAGACAGATGAACCATTTAGTAGATAGATGGCAAAACAGGTGACACGACTTCTGATTCTGACTTATGGAAATTGATACCTCCACTGAAGTACAACCTGTTCTCCAAATCCTGACATTAAGATGAATGGCAGCCAAACGGCAACCTCTAGCATTTGATATTTGCGAGAGCTCAAATATTGATTGCACTACTTATTAATGAGTTTCATTCATAATAAATACATAGTATGTTTGCACAGAGAAGGTGTTTTCTAGGGGAGGAATTACATGCTGTATTAAACAATGAATAATTTCTTAATCTTAAATGTGAGTAAACAGCAGGATAGTAAGTGTCATGGTTACAGGCAATTTCAGGAAGGTGCAAGTGTGGCAAGTGCTCCAGCACACCTGATGAGGCATCTCTCAATCTAAATTAAGATTTTCTTGATAGCAATCACTATGTGAGGTGTTACAAGCTCGAAATTACTGTCATAATGAATAACAGATAAAAGGTTTGCCTTTTTTAGTACTCAATTCCATGTTGTTTCATTGAAACTTTGAGACTGAATTTATTATGGTAACCTTCTGTGTTGCCCTTTTAGAGCTCCTCCTACTTGAAGTATAGTTACTTCTGCAATGTCTGGTCTCAGTTAGAAACCCATTTATTTATTCTTCATACAGATCTATTTCACAGAAAGTGTTTCCTTCATAAGACAGCTGATACGTTTGAAATTCAGAGAAAATAATGTATCATAAAAACTGTACAGAATGAACTTTTAAAAAATGGATGTTTAACATTGCATTTCATAAGGACTATTTGGTGGTCAAGTTGTCATTTGCTGTAATGAAACAGAAGATGAGGTCTTGTATTTAGGAAGTGAAACTTAACCCCCAGCACGCTTTTTCCCTTATGTTTTTTCAGTACAGTTGATAGGTGTTTAATTTCTATGATAAAATTTTGATATCAGAGGCAAAAATGGAGAGTGTGGACAAGCAGAACATCCAATCAACAATAAAAAGAGTCACTGTTTTATATTGAATGTGCAGTTTGTCTTGCACAAATATTCTCTCAGAATATAGATTGTTGTGACTGGACTACTTGAAAAATTTAGTGTAAAACAACTGCAGAATATTTTCTTTCCTTTGTGGCTAATACACACAGGAGTCTGTTTGCCTGGGTCTCCAGGGGTCCATTCCAAGATTCACTGAAAGAAAAGGGAATTCAGCCAACATGGATGTATCTACACTGTCCTGCCAGCTTAGCGCTCCAGCTCAGACTGTCCACCTGCCCAGCCTGCCTAAATTCTTGTCTGAGACAAGCCACCCTTGTGCCTGCAGAAACCTCACCCCTGGAGAGGACAGAAAATTGGGCTAAGCTGAAACATCAGCCGTGACCATGTATTGGGGTAGGTACAACTATTTCAAACAACACCAAGGAGCAGCTTCTGCCTGCAGAGAGGCACAGTTAAGAGTACAGAACTCAACAGAGCCAATCCACTGATCCATTCCCTGCTGCTGTGGAAGGAAGGCTTATATCCTGAATATTTGTCTGTAATAGAATAAACAGATAAAACTCTTCTAAGGTTTGATTGGTGATATGATTCACAGAAAAGTGGACTGTTAAAGTTATTTGCAGAATACCTGTAATAATGTTGTAACATTTTACCATTACCATAGGCATCCTATTTCCCTACCATATTTCCCATCAAATATTAGCAAGCAAGATTATTGTCAAGAGGAAGAGACAGCAACTCATACTGTGACTGGAGCACTGCTGTCTAGGTCTCAGGCACAAAAACATTAGGCTGTATCTGTAAAGTGGCAGCTTCAAAGTTACATCGTTGGCTCCAGTGCAGATCCACTGAGACCCCAAACTCTTTTATTAGCTACTTGTCAGTGGTAGCAGCCTCTTGGATAGGAGCAGCATCACTTATTTTTGAGAAATGACATATGGTACTTAGAATCCAGTGGTTGCCAGCTTTTGATGTAATTAGCCATGATCTCTGAACATCTGCACTCATCAGTTAGCCTTTAAGTTGGTGATCTATTGTTCTACATCAGGATTGAGATTACTCTTTCTTTCGGCATGCTTCCTTCAAGAATGCTTAGTATCTTTAGTTAAAGTTATTAGCTTCAAAACCCTGTGAGTACTCTGTAGGCAGAAATCCTATTATAGATTATCACCTCGTCACACTTGAAAAGTTCTCCTGAGACTGGAAAAAAGCGACTGCTTAAAAGGCACTGTAGGACAGTGAAGGACCACAATACATGATCAAATATCATCTAGTCCCACCCCCCCTGCCATGAGCAGGGACACCTTACACTAGATCAGGTTACTCAAAGCCTCATCCACCCTGGTCTTAAACACTTCCAGGGAGGGGGCATCTACAACCTCTTTGGGCAACCTGTTCCAGTGAAGTTCCAGTGAAGACAGTACCATGATGGTACTGTCAAGACAGAAATACCCTTCTCAGAATAACCATGTTTACTAAATCATATCTATAGCCTGGTATTGTCAGACTTACTGTCATGCATACCCATTAGGTAAGTTCAGTAGATTTATAATAGGGAAAATGGAGTTTAAAAATACTAGTCAGAAAAGCCGAGAAGATTAAAGTATTTCAAAATTTTGCTAGAGCTTTTCATTAGAATTTTGAATTGTCAAAGAGTGATAGCCTTACAAGGTGAACAAAAAAAGAACCATTGATTCAGTGATTTTTTTTCTTTTTGCATTGAAAAGAAAAACAAAAAAAAAAAAAGCAAAGTATTTGTGATCAATTATAACCTTGGATTACCAGATGGATTGAAAAAGACAGTAAGGCAAGAGAGCGAAACCATTAGTTAAACAAGTAATCTCATGGAAGCCATATGGGCTGTTTAGGCAATTAGGATTATTCATAGAAGAAGAGACTTAAAGAGTCTTTCAGAAAGTCCATTATCTTTGATAGCAAGGTTACACTGGGCAATGTGAACTATCTGGAAGAGAAATTATACCGGCAGAAAAATTGACAAGAAAAAATCCCAGGAATAACAATTACATCTAGAATAGCAAAATCAAACAATAAATAAACTGATAAATAGTTTCCTTGGCCATAGAGGTCTATAAAATAGTATTAATTAATATTGGGACAGCAGAAAGAAAAAGGAAAAAATTAGTGTCATGAATACTGGACATTCAGCAAGAAATAATTCATTTTTGCTCGCTCTATATTTCTAGTACTCATGCACATAACTACAGGACATCTAACGAGGGTCAAGGAGACTGTTAATACTTGAGATTGTCAAGCCTAGTGGAAATAATAGTCCAGCTCCTCACTAAATAAAAGAAGGCTACCATGTAGTCTGTATCATATTTTCTTAACGCAAGTGTAAGACTTCCTGTTGTGCTATACTCCCTGGCAGAGTTTCTCTGCAGCTCCTGCATGGTAACCAATGTACATTGAATTTTGCTATGAAGATTTATTCTCAGGCTAAACATACCACTTAAGTGTCACCTGGAAGTCACACACTGTATAACATACCTAGAAGATAAAAAGACGCACTCAGCGCAGCCCAAACAAAGGCTCAGATAGACTGAGCTTGCTGAACCTCAGTCAGTCCTACTTGTTTGCCCAACAGTCGTTAGGTATTTTTAAGAAACTCCAAGCAGGATTATCTTTCATCAATACATTACACCACCCCTAACATCTTTACAGTCCCATCAGGATTCATGGTGGAAGTTCATTACGAAGCATGGATCCCGCACATTTTCTAGTATCAGGATTAAAATCCTTCCATACATGAGGGATGCAAACTTCCTCTCTGCACAGTTTTTCAGGAGGATGCAAGTTCCTTCAGGTGAAGAAATAGTTGGGCTGTGTAATGAGGCCATGCAAAGTGGCATTCATCTAGAATCAGTTTAAGATAACCTCAAATGACAAGCAAGAAGAGAATGTTTATTTTCTCTAATTTGCAGTGGCTTTGCTATACTTGACTGGGACACAAAGAATTGAGATCTGATGAGTATTACAAGAAGAGAAGATGATTGTTTTACCAGCTTGAAAGAGAAGGGAATCTGGGGGATTCATTCTTATTTATATTATTATGAAGATACTTTGTTTTTTGGCCTGAGAGGAAAAAGACCAATGCCTGTACTTTTTCCTGCAGCATTTTCATCAGCTGACACAATGCTGGCCAATTTATTGCTCTGACTGACAGCAGCTGATCAAGTGTTCCCACAGCTACTATCACAGTGTGAAACATTGGGTTCAAAATGGTGATGGGTTCATTTGCTGTAATTCTAAATGGGACAGAGCCCAAAACCAAGACCCCAGCTCCCTTGAACTCGAGCTGTTCAAAATTCAGATCCATATAAAAATCTTACTGCTCAGGCCCATCACTACTTAATTTACCAAGGCTGTTACTGGCACAGCACTTCATTCTGGCTGTCTTCACTAGCCCTCATGTGGCAGCCACAATAAATCATGCAGCTGGGAATGCAATAACATCTGAAGTGATTGACCTGTGCAAAGATAGTGATGTTGCTCACATGGCTATGATGCAGCCCCATGCCGGGCAGAGCAGTGCTGCCCTCTGCCAAGGGGACCAGAGGTTGATCCCCTGCTCTCCTGCATGCAAGCAAATCTATTTGGTGAATGCTGCCTCTCTGCTGTTAGCAATAGCGCTGGATACCATTGACTATGTCTTGATAAGATTTCCCTTAAGCAGGTCTGCTTCCACCTTTCTTAAGAAACCCTGTTAGTGAGCAGTGCTTCAGCCTGTAGGAGGACTTCTCATGCAGGGGCTTAAGTCCCTTTAGTGAAGCCTTCGCTTTAGCCTGCTTGTGTACTTGCTGGAGAACTGGATGCAGATTCAATAGCTAATGTCATCAGTATTCCTACCTCTAAAGCAGGCAGCGTAGTGAAATATGTCTGTGACTACCTGAACCTAAAGCCCAGAGGATGGCTGGTTTGTCCGAGACTCAGGAGATCCATGACAAATATGGCAAAAGTGGGTTAGGAAAGAGAGCCAAAGAAGGCAGTGGAGTGTGCATCGTGGCTGTTAGGCATGCAGCAGTGAAGGCATATCCCTAAGCACTGTGCAGCCCCTGAACTGTTTATCCTGGATTTTATGAGAGTGGACCCTACTACAATGATCTGGATGCCATGCTATGCTTCATGCTCTGCCTCCCAAGCTCCTCAGGAGCTGAAGCCATTATGGGATCTCCCTGACCTGGGACAAACCTGAGCAACTACAATCACACACAGTTACCACTTGTGTTCTCAGCCAACAAAGCTGGGAACTCCTCTGCCCTCCTCACAGTTCCCCTACAGCTGGGGACTCCTCTGCCCTCCTCACCATGGCCCTGCAGTCAAGTGCTCGCAAGCTGCAGTTCCTACTTCCTCAAGCATAAAAACTTTCCAAAGGAGCAGAGGGACAAACTATGAGTTCTTGGCTTAGCTCCAGAGCCTACACAGAGCTGCTGGCTTACAGATAAGAAAATGACCTTCTCCCTGCTAAGGGAGTATCGGAGCAGCTGGGTTACCTATGAGATTGGGAGCTTTCCCTCCTTCAAATAAAAGTGCTTCACAGCCTGCCCTCAGAGCAGGTTATCTCCGTGCAGAGCTTCCCAAGGGACTGACACTGAACAGCGTGGCCTATGCTAATGCTCACAACTAGTTTGCACCTCGCTTTCTGTCTGAAGCATCAAGTATTCACCATGAGTACTGAGCTACATATGGTGCAAGGTATACATTATTCCACTGGCAGCCGTTATATGACACTGTAAGTAAAATAAAGTAACAGGTAGATATATTTTTCTTGTTAATCACAAACCTAATTTTCTATTAAAATGTATGAGATGACAAAATCTCAACAAACTCTTTAAAGCTATTACTAGAGGATAAAGTATTCCACCAAAGTATTAATATTAACATCATTAAAAGAGTTTTATCAAGTGTGCCTTTATCTCCAGATTGCAAACAATAGCAGCCTGAAGGAGATATATGCCCTTGAGTATTGTGGTAAGAAAACCAACAGCAGTTTTAGAGCCACATAAAGTCTTCTTGTGGCTTCAAAATTAGGGAAAAAAATTCTTGGAGCCACAATTATAAGAAGTAATAGAGTAAATGAATCTATTTTTCATCACCTTGGGCTCTGAAAAGAAAACATTTGAGAATTATATTGATAAGAGAAAGAGCTGAGATATTCAAATGCTTTTAATGTTGTTTTAATTGATTAAACTAGTTCAGGAACATTTGAAAATGCAAAAAGGAGTTGTTTCTGCATAAATATTCAAAATACATCTACTTCAGAAGATAGGTGCTGCTTTGTACATGCAAGTGACACAATAAACCTTATCTTCCATAAATCCAATAAAGTCTTAGAGTCCAGATTTCTTATGTTTTTAGGGTGCATTTTTTGACCAGTGATTTGTTAACATTGCAGAACTGTCTCTCACTCCTTTGGAGAGGGAGTGCTCCTGGCAGTCCAGTGCTTTAGAAAAGGAATCTGAGAGAAGGGAAGATGAGGAAAGATTTTGGTTCTACTATGGCAACCCATGGCAGGTTTGTCCAAATCTCTGGTGGTGCCAGTGAGTTACAGATCAAAGCATGTGAAAGTTTGGACAAATCTCCTGGCCTCTATTTGGGAAAAATATATCTTCTTCCTAGCATCTGATTTTCAAGAGAGATCAGCTCCGTTCCACCTCTGAGGATAAGGGCTCAGTTTCCAAAAATGCTAAGCCATTGACTCATTGATGTCAAGAGTACACCATTTGGTATATCCCCAGCCCTCAGATCCCACAACATGTGTGTAAAATAGTCCCATGATGCCCGCTGCTCCTTTCCAGACCCTGGCAGTCCCGTGTTAACTGCCCAGAAGCAGTTCTTCTCTCTTTTGCTGCCATCAGTTTTTTTATTAATCCCGACAGTGGGTTCTTTCAACAGATTTACAGAAGCGGTCTTGTGGGGAGGCTGGTATGGTCTGGTGGAGAGAAGTAACCAAAAGCCAGTCCACTGGCGGGCCTGCACAAACATCAGAATTCCCAATCTTGACAAGGTCCCTTTAAAATGTTTCTTTGTTTCATGATCATAAACTCAAAATAGTCCCCTTTGCCACATCACTGTAACACTGCTCTGAGATGAGGAAAATACAAGAATATTGTACTGTAGAAGTCTGTCTCCCAGCTGCATTGAGTGATGAGGCTCTCTCTTCCCTGTATGTTCATAAGAGGTAATTTCTTCTAGAGTCTCTCCATAAAAAACTCCTTATAGGGAGCCCACCATTAATCTTGAGCACAGTAAGTATTAGCCAACATGGTAAAAAGAACATTAAAAAAAATCTTGTCCCTAAGCTGCAGAAGCCTAAATAATGACAGTAACAGCATAATCTCACACTCACACACAAAGTTGTTAACTGACAAAAATAGAGTTCATGCGAAGCAGAGTACACAATCAGAGCAGGAAAGCAAAACTTTCTTCACTAATTCCCATATAAATAACACAGAATATATTGCTTTTAAGTGCTTCATTTATTTTAAAGAAATACTTCTAAAAGACATGTTCCAATGACAGACCATGAAGAGCACTTTATAAAAGGATGTTAATTATATCCTGAAAGTTACAAGTGTCATTGAGGAAAAAGACTGCTGTATAAAATACCAATATACCATCCTATTCAGCCACCCATTCAGGCTAGGCCTGATCCTGAATTTCAGCTGAGAACTGGAATTATTTAGCAATTATTTAGCTGAGCATAAATATTTGGAGACAGTTTCTGCTAACAAATCTTGCCTCTAGGAGCCAGGCCCGTAACAATATTCTTGGCACTAGTTTTCCACATATAAATCAACCCCCTAACTTCACACCTTCCTTATTTCATTTTTACAATTTTGTAGAATACCCAGTCTGGTTTATTTATATGGCACTGCATCTAGGATTCTCTGTACGATAGTTGCTATTAGATCTAATTCTGGCTACATTGCCACCATTAAAATCAGCTCTACAGTATTAAAACAAGAGATGGGAAACAGGATGCTTAGAAGCAGTGGTAAAAAAAAAATAAATAATGTTTTTCTAGTTGAGGAAAGCACAGACAAACAAAATATCCTTCTTCTCCCTGAGTTCTGCCACAAATCTCTGCAACAGTCAGTCAACTGATTCCCCTCAGGGGACCGGCAAAGTGTAGGGGGAACTAAATCTGGTAATTTATGTGCTTATCAAGCATGTGGACAGGGAAGGCCTGACTGGCTGGAGCAAGCAAAAAGCAGCTGGAGCCGGGTGGCTACCCCTGCCCTCTGTGGTCTGCCTTTTCGAAAAGAAAGGCAAGTGAAAACAGCTCAACATTTGCAGCTCCAGTTGAATCATGTTGTAAGGAAACTAGTCATCAAAGAAGTTTCTTAAACCAGGAGACAGATTTCCTGCCTGAACTGGCTCAAGGGGATCTGCTAGAGGTGAGGTTGGAGGGTCGATGTTGTCCACAATGAACCCGCAACCAGCCTCCCTCCCTCCCTCCACCAGTGACATGAATTTACTGGAGCAAAATTACAGCAATTCAGCTAAGATGGGACAGGAAAATATTCCCCACTACTTAAGCTCACTTTAAATGCTTCATTGGTGGCACAGCTCTTTTTCTATTGAGCTGTACAGAGCAAAAATTCAGGGCATCCAGCTAGTTATTCCTTGCATCTACTGCAACCTGAAAGCTTTCTTCCTCTGTGGGAAAGTGGCTTTTTTGACAGCTACAGTGCTCCAAAGAAAATTGGGTATTTGCCTAGCTTGCTTTGTTTTGCTCTTTTTAGACACAAGTGAAGCATGTCACAAGTTCACTACTGCAGTTTTCTAGAGGGGGATGTGAAGCCTACAAGAGGAAATGACCTTTGAGGATGAGCTAACAGGCAGGGAGAACAGTGTCCCCAGCCAACAGCCCTTGGATACAGGTGATTCCCCTGTTCCTCATGGGGGAAAAGCACTACTTTTTTATCAAAAAAGCAGGTAATGTTTAAAAACATGACTCTTCAGGCCTTGCCAAGGTTACACAGTGTATTAGGGAGAGAAAGAAACAGAAAATAGCCCAAGCCAGTGTCTTCTGTGTGTGCTTTGTTGAAACAACTGTTTCATATTGCTATAGTTTGAACCTTGCACTTCCAGCACACTCTAATTCAATGGAAACATGTCCCAACAAAAAGCTTATCAGTTTTTAACTCTAAATGCAGAGGGAAAGTAGCAATAGCAGCAGCAGCACAGCTGAGTTCTCTATAGATGGTAAATAAATCATGGGAACAACAATCCCCAATTTCACATTAATTGTTTGGAAATCTCTACAACATCAAACATTTTGTTAAAAATCTAGAAAAAAATCAGCATGGCTCTTTTGTTGTTTTTGTTGTTGTTTTGCTTTACAATGATTTGTTCTAAATACAGCTAAACATGCAGATGACTGGTTTGAGACTAGTGTATTTCTTCAAGACAGAAAAAAACGCACAATAATGGTTTGAATGGGGACGTCAGCAGAGCGGCTATTTAAAAACAGAGGTACCTGGAAGAACACTTGGCACCAGCACATGGATAAGGAAAGTCAGGCCTTGGGGTAGTCCAACAAATTTGCCTCTATTGGACTGAGTTTGGGCAAGAGCATTTTTCAAATCAGAGTGGAATAATCCCTCATTGGTTGTAAGGCATTGGAGGATAAACCATAAAACAAATCCGAAGATCCTCACAAAAGACTCAAAGAAGTTAATGACTTGCTAGGATTTTTTTCCTTTGCTAGTGTGACATTCATAAAGGAAGAGTCAACCCAAACACAGTTTCTTAAGAACCTGTGTTCTGCTCATGTTGTGCTTTGACATATAGAGCCTGATATTGCACTTGTCCTCTTTTTTTTTTTTTTTTTTTTGTTTGGATGATTTATTTGCAATTCAAACCCATATCTAATTACTGCCCAGTAACAACATTTCCTTTTTTTTACAGAGCAATTGCTTTCCATATTTTTGCTTTCCATTGAATTTCAATGTTCTGGATCACTTGCCTCTATTGTTCTATTTGAGCTACTGTTTTTCCCCACACTGAATCCCTTTATGCTGTTTTTGCCAATGCTTCTAGCCTTTCTATAGCCTATTGTAATTTTTCTATCTTCACTCAGATTTGCAACTTCTTTTGACTTTGTATCATCTGACCATGAATTACATTAGCATACTATTTCTTTCCTCTTCCAAATTTGATGCCTAACACTAGCTCCTTTGTGTTGAAAACAAAGAAGTAGTTAAAATATAACTCTTCAACACGTTGATAAAAGCTATCACAGGATTTCCCTAATTTATTCATGGCAAATACCTGGCCCGTATTAATAGGTTCACCTTTAGGTGGGCTGTTAAAGTCCAACCCTTCCCCAATGCTCTGCAAAAGAAAAACCCCAGCAAAATAAGTAAACAAAAAAAATCATTAATTTTCTTTACACTTCTGACTTTTGCCTTGACTCTTGCCATGTTCCTCATGTTAACCTTTCTGGCTAAATTCTTAACAGTGAAGTGGAAATAAAAAGAAAGTAAATTGCACTATAGTCTGTAGTGCTGAGTCACTGCTCTCCTCCCACTCCTTTCAGCTGTGCCTGTTCCAGATAGATGTCTTCAAAATCAGCCTCTGGGGGTTGGTAATTATGGGAGATGAGGCAATGGGACTTGGGGACAGGAGTGGTAGTAAAGGCTTTTTTTGGGGGGATGGGGGAGGTTTTCTGTAGTTATTAAGGATTCTAAAAGAAGTCAATTATTTATTTCAAGTGAAGAATTCTGGCCAAATTTTAGTATCTAGTCAAATGAGAAGTGATTCTGGGTTACTTAAATCCCAGAAGAAAAATGCTGAGAACAAAGTTGCTACATCTGGGAAATACTTTTTCAGAGAAACTGAGCATAAAACAAATGATTTACTAGTGATCCTTAGCTTAAGTTGCTTTTAGTGGAAGCAGCCATATTGTATTAAGGGAGCTTTTGGTATGTCTGTAAGATGTGAGTTTATAACTGTGCTGAAATTGAACTGCATTTTAAATCTTTATGAGCTAGTATTAAAGATTCACTGATATCAGAATATCTACCATCTGGGCTATTCTCTAGTAGTTGGGAAATGGCTATTTCTTGGAGCTTCCAGGTCTATTTTAACCTGCCATCAGCTGTACCACCTGTTCCCTAGACCATTTTGTGGGCACTAATGTCCTTTCTTACTCTCATGGTGTCGCACAAGCAGAAATGAATGAAATTCAAACATCATGTTCTCCTGGAGGTTTAACATGCTCCTCAAAGCTTCTTGCTCCTACTCTAGCAGCAAATCCCAAAGTTAAGGCAGCCCACTCTGCAATGCCAACACATGCTTCAGAACATATCCTGAAAGTAACAAAGGTGTTTAGAAAAAATACTTCCAATTAATAAATATTTTTCCTTCACTGCCAGTCTGCCTACAAACCAGTTGGTGATATGAGCCAACTGTGTCTTGGCTGCCCATTGCATCCAATAATGTATGGCCCCAGTGTGGGTAAGGGACTGTAATTCACTTGCGGGACTCTGCCGATGTCAGACAGCGCCTGAGCAGTTTATGAACAGCAGCAAAGCCTTGAGAGTGAATTACAGCCCTGCATTCACTCCTAGGACATCTGTTGTTGTTCAATATAGAGTATACTTTCTGTAAATTAAAAAAAAACAAAACAAAACCAACAAACTGCACTACTTCTTCACCCAGTCTTCAGTTTCCAAAAAATCTTTTTCTTTTTTTTTTGCCCTTTATTTGAAACCAAGCTGATCCGCAAGAAACCTGAGGTTTGTCATGGTATTTTCTTGCCAAAGTCACAATTACCATTTTAACCTTCTTATTGAGGGCCATCTTTTCAAGGTTTTGGTAGCCTTGTAACACAGGTGAAAGAACAGTTTGTCTTTCATGCTTATGTACACATAACCATTGACTCTACAAAGCCAAATTCTAACTATATCAGTTTAAAGCCATTGTTGTTTGAGAATTATCAATTTTGATCAATTTTCTTGTCTTTTGCTTAATCTGAACATAAAAGCCCCTTGTGATGTCGCTTTAGTTCTATTTCTATAGTATGTTCAGTTGCACTGGGGCAAATATGAAGTAATTTGGTGCATTTTGTTTCCTTGACAATACCAGTGACTCAAATCCTTGGAGTTATTCCAGTTTTTTAGAATTTGGCCCAGAGAAGCTAGTTACAGCATGTGACATCAAAGAGGCGTTTGTGAAAAACTTTGTTAAATGTTCTATTTACGAACATTTCTGGCCATGTGTCATGTTTTCTGTAGGTTTCCCCCCTCCTCCTATTTTATTACTAGGGACATTTGCCTGAAAACAGACTATTTGTTACTTAGCAAGTTCATTTGCTCCTGCTGCTTATTCCTCACTTGAAGTCACTCCTGTGATTGTGGCATCATAATTAGTTGCTCTGGAGATGATTATGATGTCACAGAGGACTGTGTGTTATATGGCTGCAAGTGATGAATAAGCAGCAGGAACAGATGATCTCTCAAGCAATAAAGACCATGTCTTTATGAAAATATCCCTGGAAACAGAAAGGCTGAAATTCTATACTAAAGCAATGGAATAGTTTCTGGTATGTCAATGTTTTCCACAAAATAGCAGAGTTTCTTTTTTTTTTTCTTTTTTTTTTTTTTTTTCCCAACAGAGAGGTTACACCCTTTTTATCAGCTATATGCATCACTTTAAAACTACTTTTGAAATATTTGGCCTTCACTTGTCCTTAGTGAATTACAGAGAGAGTGAGCGAGTTATATCTATCAGTAAAGGGATGATGTATCCTACATAAAATAGCACAGTCACTCCTGATGGTCAGTGACCCCTTTTTCCACCTCTCAGTCATCACAGGAAATAGTAAGTTAAGCAGGCACTGACACACAACCTAAATCCCACTGCTGTCCTGCTCCAGCAAGAAAGGTCTTTGCCAAAAGGGTTTCCTGCAGGCAAGGGAAGGCAGGATCCACGCACGCATTGCCCTGTGCCTACAGCGGAGGTTCCCCCCTTCCTCACGCAGAAAACTGTCTCCCTACCAGGTGCTTCTTAGCATGTCAATCCTCTCCCGAAATCTCCATGCTGGCACAGTGCCCTCACCTTCAGAGCTCTTCTCAAGTCTGCTCTGGGTTGAGGACATAGTTCATCTCTCCCCTTTCCCTTTTTAACCTGGTTTATTCTCACCTCTACCTTCTTCCTAGCTGCCTGCAATGGACAGGAGACAAAAACAAGGAAGACTGAGTGCAGGTCACTTGCATAACAATAACTTACATAAGGTCTAAAAAGGGACATTTCTAAGAGGCATAGTTGAAGGTAGCATGCTATGTTGCTTGCTTTCCATTCACTTGGTTTTGACCCACCTGCATGCTACTATTACTCTCTCTAATCCTCTAAAACCCATAGGTATAACTGCCAGATAAGACCTTATCTCCATCCCACCTCCACAGCATTTCAGTCTTTCCAAACATATCAAAGCTAATGAATTAAACACTCCCAAAAAAGAAGGCTTTAATTTATTGTTTCATACATTCAGTGTTGCGCTTTTTATCAGATTGGTTAATCTAACTTAATCTAGTGGGACAAAAAAAATCTGCTTGGCGCCATAAAATACAAGAGAATGCTTTTCCTACTCTGACTACAAAGCTTGCTGTTTAATTGTACAAATATTTGTGGGTTTGGCTAAGGTGAGCACTAATTTGTTATTTTAGCGAAAAGCTTCAAATAATTTAGAATGTGCTAAGAAAATATTCACTGCCTTTTTGCAAACAATGACATGCTAAATGTTTAAGAGAAACTACCATGCTACTGAAAGGACTTTACAAGTAGATGCTTGCAAAAAAAAAAAAAAAAGAAAAAAAAAGAAAAAAGTGACATTTTCAATGGTTATTTTCTGGAATGTTGAAAAACAAAGCCTGCAAGAACCTGCCTTGTGAGCAAACATTCTCACTATGTCCCTAGTTATTTATTTTAATTAGTGTTTTGGGCTTTTTTAACCTCTGATGAGGGTTTTTGTTTCATAGGGCTTTGCCCTTCTAGCCTTCAAGAAGAAAAGAGGCTACTGCTGTGAAAATAAAAAGGTGGTGATTGAAGATCTGCACAGTCCTGTCGCCAGGCAAATGAGGACCCACTGAATTCAGATAAATACTCCTGGCCCTTGAGGAGGGGAACTTCAATAAATCTCAGCTTCGTCCTGATTACAGACCACACTGTAAGTGATCATTTTCAGCAACGCTTGGTGAGATCAATATCTGTGTGCAAGGAGAGTTTCTCCAGGAGCATTCCCCTGGCCAGGCAGGCTGGGCCCAGCAGCACGGCTGCTGCTGAAGACCAGCATGAGGGCAGAGGGGCATCAGGGCCCTGACACGCTGACCAGCCATGTCCTCCCACTTGCTCCCATCAAGTTGTGGAGTAGCAACCCATCTGCCAAGATGCTTTATTGGCAGCCATGAGGGGCCTCAAGGGAATTCTTCCCAAAACATTTAAATGCTGGCGTAAACTCCAAACTCAGAAATCCAAGAAAACCTGTGGCTTGGGTGCACATGGAGCACTCTTCCCCTCTGCCTCCACACAATGAGTTAAGCACATGGACCTAAATGGCAGAACAACCATTGCAAAAGGGAGAGGGGAACAAAAAATAGAAAGTAAGAGCATATTAGTAATCCCCTATGGCCAACTACCAGCCTCCAGAGCACGCTGGCCGTAGTCCAAGCCTTTCCTCGGCAAGGATGAGTGACAGCATGGGCGACAAGTCACTGCTTTCCTCCTCTGGCCACCTGACCCTCATGGAGGTGCAACATTTCCACAGCTACCACAGCTCTGGGTGTCAGGATTCACTGCCTCAGCCAAGAAACCACTGGTCATGATCCTATTTCTCACCCCACTATGGTTGCTCACCTTATTTGCTACCTGTTGCTCTCACCATAAGGTCCACCACGCAGCTCCCTGGGAGCCCTGCGCTGCCAGCATGTCCTACACCAGGCAGTCACCCTAGTAAATGCAATTATCCACTTTACTGCTTGAACTCCCACCCGCTCGGTTTCAGGGCTGCCTTTTCCTCCCCACTCCTTTGCCACATGTGGCACCAGGCTGTGGTGGCGTATCCTCCTGGGGACTCTGGAGGAGCAAAGTCACCCAAGCTTTCCACAGAACCACATCTACCTTTACTATCTTGTGAACTTTAAAAGAAATAACCTGCCTGGAGATTAAATCCCTTGTCCTTTCCTTTTCAGGTCTCAAAAAAACACTGAAAGAGCCCTCCCATCCCTGAGGCCTCCAGGCTTTTTCTGAAGCTCTTTGCCAGAAGCTGATGCCTTCCTGCAGGCCTCAGGACCCACCTTTCTTTCCATGGTAGCTGTTTTGTCTGTTTGCTTGCTTGCTTTTGCCAAACTAAATAAATTTATTTATTGAGGGAAAAAAAAAAAAAAAAGGTTGAGATTATCAGAAACGGTCATGGCTCCAGTGCCACATTCATTGTGGGCCATGTCAGTCATTCGGAAGGAAGCGTGAGGTTAAGCCTTTAGCTGGTTAGTCATATTCAGAAAGGAACATGAGGTTAAGCTTTTAGCTGGTTGGAACTGAAAATGTGAGCAGGAAGGAGACATTTCTAACATTTCTGTGTGGTGTTGGAGGGAAAAGCAGAATCCATGCATTGCTTCCTGGGCATGCAACAGGTTTTCTGCTCATTTCAGCAGCAAGACTTTAAGTAATGGCTGGTTACCATATTGTTAAAACATAAAAACTTTACCCAGATAAAAAGGACATGAGGAGAAAGAGCTGGTGGATAAAGCAGCAAAAGAGCAGTTGAGAATGACAAGCTTCCTCACTGGGGTGACACAATCACAGATCAAAGCATCCCAGGCATTCAGACATCCACTTGATTGATAATAAAATGGATTATCTATCACCCAGAGCTAAAAGAACAGGACTGTCAGCTCCACATCTAGAGCTATAACCCTTGCCTTTGCTCAGCTCCAGAACATACCTATGTTCCTTGTGACTTGCTGTACCCTACAGATGTGTGGGTGTGCCTGCAAACCTCTCAAAACCATTAATGACCTGGGATTGCAGCAGGGACAATTGCTGCCCTCCATGCAGTAAACCTATCCAGATGTCCAGATGGCTTTGAAATCTCTTTACTCACTAACTAGTATTTATCTCAGGGCATGTCAAGATGTACAACCTTAAAAAAATACCCTCTCTTCCAGCAAAGTTGGTTTGGTTTTTCTGTTGTACCAAGGAAAACAGAGGAAAACAAGGAGAATACCGGTCCTGTTGATCCCCACAAATGATATTTTATCTCCCAGAGGACATTTTAACTGCTGAGACTGCAGGAGTATTACCTTGCTTTCAGAGAGCTCTCTGATGAGGAATTCAGTACTGTGGCTGTGGCACGGCACGAGACGCGTGGTTGGGATGTAAAAAAGTGAAAAATAGGGCCTGAAGAGCTAGAATGTCTGTGATGAAGCTCCTCCTTCAGCAAAATGGGAAGTGTTAAAGCTCTGAATATCAATCAGCACTTCCCACAGGCAGTGGGATTCACTGGCAGGATCCGCCAGTGTCTCTGAGACATCAAATCCTTTCTTTAAATTAAAATTGTGACCAACTAGAGGCAGAGCAAATTACTAAGGTAATCAAAAATGAGTCACATTACTCTTTTAAAACAAATCTACAAAGTGAAATTCACTGCAGGATGCATGAAGACTCCATTCCTGCGTTTTATGTAAATGATCCCCCCAAACACTTGCAAATCACAGAAAACTGTAAAAATGTACCACAGAGTTCAAGTTTACAATTCAATAATAGTAGTGTACAGTTTAATAATAATAATGTAATAGCAATGATAATAAACATCCCTTGCTTTATTACAACTACAGATTGTCTCAGATTGAAAGTCATTAAAAACGTATGTAAAAACCTGGAGAAAAAACAGAAATTAGTTTTTGCTGTAGCTCTTTATGTACAGTACACTTAGCTTCTCTGAAGCAAATCAGTGGAGAGAGGGGAGGAACAACAGGAAAAAAACAAAATAATAAACAAAGCATTTTTAAGACATGTTATAAAACTCCTGAGATTCAATTGTAAGGGCACTCTCTCCTAGAAAGATGACAACAATTAGCTTCCTGCAAAGAGCAAGAGAAAAACAGAGATACTCTCCTGTAGTTCAAAATACTAGTTGTAATTTTCAGTCCTCCTTTTTTTCTACCCTTAAGAAGCTCAGATTAAGCAAGTGGCATGCACTACGAGGTACCACTAGAGGAAAAGGTACACAAATAATCTAGTCTTGGTCAATACTGGTGGCACAGACCAGATGATGACCCCATCATCATTAAAAGGACATTTCAAATTTTTTTTTTTTTTTTTTTGCCTGTACTTCACCTGGATACCCTTGTTCACACTCTGGGGCAGATTGAAGCCTGTAAGCTCCTGAACACCTTTAAGGGATAATTGCAGATGCTGTAGGAAGCCCTCAGAGGTGTTCAGACAAATCAGTGGACTTCAAAGTTTACTGGTGGTCTGGACTCCAGAGTTGGTATTCAGCAAAAGGAGGCATTGGAGCACTTATCCAAGCTAGCATGGTATGACTCCTGTAAATCATCCCTCCTTGTAGCTAATGCAGTTGGAAGAGTTTCTGCTTATGTCCATGCTACTGACTGAGCAAGATGATAAGTGGCATACCAGGACACAACCTCTCTCATAGCCAAATGAGTGGTGGCTTCATTCTGGCTGGCCTTCTTATGCTAGCAGTAGAAGGAATAATTTCCTTCCTCCTCCTGTTCCTCCTCTTGAATTTTTCATATCATTTTCAGATAATCCCCAAGGTTAGAGTTAGGAGACGCTTGTTCCTGCATCCTGTCCATCTTCCCTCTGTGGAAAGTTGCTCCTTGTGATGTAGTTCCAAGAAGAGCTTCTATTTTCCCTAAACAACAGGTTAGACAGTATGTGGGGAAAAGCGCTGAGTCATTAAAAGATTAATAATGGGAGAATGAATGCGTGGAAAAGTGAATTATTCAGTATTTCAAGCACATGAACAGCTCTTTAACCTCAATCCCACAGTCTCTTATTTCTGGTACAAACAAGGTGCAATTGAAAACCAGAGGACACCAACAGATATGGATCATCTGGATCTTAAAATGAGCAGCAGGTTTTGAAAGCAAAGACATTTATTAGATCTATTTCCCAACTAATAGTCCATCATTTTTTACATATGCAAAACAATGAACATTTCTCTTGGGCAACTATTCTACAGCTCAGTACAGACAGTAAGAATTCTTTCGAATATTCAACCTCTGTTTTCCATTTCCTATAATTATCCCAGGATTCTTAGCCATACCCTAATTATACCCTAGGTATATAATTAATACCCTAGGTACTAGCCTAAAATAATCCTCTCCATCTTTTCTGTCTGCACCCATCTAATTCTCCTGGGAAGAAAAGATGTTAATAAAATAGATGATCTATTGTCATTTTTTTTTCCCCCAAAGCTCTAACAGAAAAAAGAAAGGACAGCTGAAGGGCAAATAGAGAGTGTTACTAGTTCCAGCATTTTTTTACACCTCTCTTAGCTTTTCTCCAGGCTTTTGTAAGCTGTAAGTCTTTTTCTCCTGGTTCTCACTGCCCTCAGTATGAGTGTTATTGAGCTTACTTGGGTGTTTATATTATGGCTTTCCAAAAAACATTGTGAAAAATAACATTTACCCCGTGGACAACATTCCTATGGAGATGCCACTCAAGAGTTAAAGAGACCAGGTATGAACCATTCATTTCTGCCCCCTGGATCTCAAGGGGGTGTGAGTGGATAATGTCTTTTTTGTCCTGAATTCTACAGTCCAATATGTGGAGTGACTTTTCTTCAGGAGAAAGCGTTTTGTGCCTCTCTTGTCAGCGAGGAGTTATCTGCAGATGTAAATAGGGAGGAGTCTGGCATACAGGCTGAAATGGTGCCCTATGAAAGCAGATGGATTAAAAACTCTCTTGTTCTTTTTTTTTTTTTCACTTGATCAATGAACTCTGCAAGGTATGGCATTAACATAGTGATCAGGTCCCAGAACAGCTTGTTTACTTTTGACCAGTCTCAATCTTATCTACACTAGGTTACACAGTCTATCAAACATGTAACTTAAAATAATGGTAATGGTAATTTGAAACTAGTAAATGCAATGTTAGAAAAAGTTGAATTTAAATTTCCCTGGGGTCAAAGGTATTTAAGGATAATCTAGGCACTGGCTTGAAATACAGCATAGTTAGCTACCAGATGAAAATGATTTTTCTTGCAGCAATTACCATGGTAGTCCCAGAAGGGGTTTGTTATGTTAAAACGGCACTGAGACTCCAGAACTGTTCACAGGCAGGGTTTTTAGGCTGCTTTGGAGGGCCTGCTGTTTGCTTTTGTTGGCAAACCTAACCTATGTGTTTATATTACTCCTTCCTTACTTCGCATGGTGAATTCTTTTCTCTGCATGTATGAGAGGATTACAAGCAAGAGATGTTAAAGTTTCTGTTTACCTACAAGGCATGTACAAACAGAGGGCCTGATCCAAATTCCATTATCATCAGTGGAAAGTTGAGTCATCATCTCTAAAAATCTAGCCACATTTTTCAAGGTGTCCAAGTACAAATACGTGTTCTTCAAGCACCACATTTGAAAATTTGAAAAATATTCTTTATAAGAAAAAAGAGGAAACAGTCTGTCTTTTCTTTAATTTCCCTCTAGATAGTGGGTATTTGTTTTAAAGTTATATGTCTCCAAAGGTTAGGCCACAGCTCTGGCTGGAGACCAGTTTTCCCTGGAAGGATTTATGAAGCCATTCTTTCAGTGATTTCTAACACTGTGTAAGACAATTCAATGACCCACTCACCCTACTGCCATCCATACTGCTCATAATTTTTTTATTTTGGTGAACATAAAGAATACAAAACAATGTCCATATCTCATTTGCCAAGAAAAGAAGAGAGTGAAGAAAAGAAGAGAGTGAAGACCACAGAACAAAGGGTTTAGCCCAAAAGCAGGGGTGGATAAAGAAGCACACTATATCATAAATACTATACAGCATGGAAATAAGTCTTCACATGGTACATAGGAGACCTCATCACAATCCTCTGCAGGGAGTCAGCAGGAGGTAAACAGCGAAACAACCTTTGTGTAACACATGAGCATGTCCTGTAAACAGCATATATAGATGGTGAATCTCTCTCAAAACCGATACTTAGCATGCTAAGCAAACTTCGCTTTTTTACAAAACAAGCAGCTGAATACATGTAAATTAGATGAATGACTTGGGTATAGGAGACAGGAACCTCATAAGTCAAATGATTCCCAGCTTCCAGAAGGCTTTGCATATAGCATAAGGAGGCACCTTCTGCAGATGCAGGATTGCTAGCAGAGTATTTTCCTGGGGAGCTGTGTCTTTGTGGGACTGACTGATTGGAAGAACAAATTAATAGACTGAAAATCAAAGTCCACTTTCAAAACTTCAAAATGCATGTGCCTGGATGCAACATTTTCTTTTGTTTGCCCTGTCTACCTACCAACCTACTTGTAGTAGGTTGAGCTTTTCCAAATGAAGCACCTTTCTTTCCAGCTCAGGTACCAGGAGTCAGCAATCAGCCAATTCTTCCTACGTGGGGGGTGCTGTGATAAAGAGGATGATTCCTTTAGTTTGGACACTACCTGCTACCCACTGTAAGGGGATGCAGTCCCTCAGTCGTTGTTTGCCTCTGTTGCTCATTTGTAAAATAAGAAACATAATCCCACGTTGTCTGTAAGGTCTTCAGAGTAAGAATTGCCCCTGTTTGTCTGTTCAATGCCTAGCACACTAGATTATATGCCTTGTCTGCTACGTGACTCTGTTTTTCAGACAAAAATAATAACCTTTAGGAGGAGGGCTCTTTCACTGCACTTTTCTTTTCACAGAGTACCGAGTTATACACTGTTGATGCTGAGTCAAAAACATGCTCTTTTCTTCCATATTCATTACTGTGTTATTTGGAAGGCTCAAGGACATGAAGCGAACTTTAAGATGAGAAGATGTTAACAGAATGTATACATGGAAATCAGTGTTTCTGTCTCCATCTGTTTCTTTGGTCTCAAAAAAACCCAAGTGCCTCTGTAGCACAGTCATTACAGTAACAACTTCTGGGCCCAGTGGGCAGACATTTTTCACATCCTTTTTTCAGCGAGACTGCCAATACTAAAACCTTGTTACTGCCATTTGTAATGTACTTTTATTTTATCACATCAAGAAAAAATTGTTTCTACCCACTGCCCAGCACTTGCCACCGTGACTACTGATCTGAAGCAAAGCTCTCAAGCATACAGAAAACTGAGGAGGGAGCCTGCAAACTGAAACAACAACAGAAAAAAGAGTGGATTAAATTAAAGTTCTAACAAAACTTATCAAGCTAGACACTATGACCCCAGTCATTTGGTCTTTCACTCCCTCATTTGATAATCAGGACAGGAGGGAATAAAGATAAAGAAAGTGGTTGTACAGCTATTAGGGTACCACGGCATCGTGTCAATCACCTAGCAACCTCAAATCTCCCTCCTCCTATAAATCAGTACCTGCTATGAGGAAAAGTCCATATCTGAAAAATAACTTATTACTGTCCAGCTTTTCTGTGGGATGCTCTTTGGAAGCCTGGAACCAATCCTCCTAAACTGAGTGACTCTCTCCTTACTCTTCTATCTGAGCTGGCTTCCACTGCTGAGGAGGTCCTTCAGATACTTGAGTACACAGTCTCACCATGACGCTGAGACACTGTCCATTTGGACTATCTACCAGGCAGCACTGTGCCATCCCTACCATGCAGAAGGTCTGATAAGAGTAAGAAATTAAGTTTGTTTTAGAGCAGGCTCAGGGTTTTTTGCCGGACTTGTCATCAACACAATTTAGGTCAGCCTCAAACTTGCTCTAAAAAAACATCTGAGATTGAAGCTGAGTCAAGTTAGTAGTGATATCATTGCTGGTCAGCTCTGTTCTGTTGAAGTAGCACTCATAGTGGGAACAGAAGAGCCAGAGTGGACATGCAGTTTATTACCGGACAAGGTAGATGAAGAACGGTTTCTGTCTCATCAAGTGGCTTCTGCACAATCCTTTGATCTGTGTTACCCACTCTACTGTTAACACCTGTGCAATGCTCAATAAAACACTCCCACAAGCCCTTTTTGGTATCTTCAATGTGCAGTCTGTTATATTTCCTGTCGAGGATGCAGTACATAACTCATTTAGAGGGGCATGTGAAGTGTTCATGAATGACAAATTAAGATTTAGTTCAAACATCCCTGATGGGGTCTTGGTGCATTTACCAGGTTTATAGATCTGTTTCCTGGGAATGTACCTTATAAAGTTGCATTTTGTGGGTTGTTTATTCAATGAACAAAGTGATCCATTATGTTTTTGTCACTGTTTTAGACATGAAAGGAGGGTATGGAAATAATTGCAGTAAATAGCTCTTCTTTCCGATTTTCACAAGAGTGAAAGTTGAAGTACAGCAAACAGAATGATCTGTTCAGGATTGCCAGCTGAAGCAAAAAAACATACTCAAGTGCATTTAATTCTCTCCTACTTCCATGTTGGGAATTTGGAGAAGAAAATATTTTTGAAAAATCTTTAGTTGATAAAAAGTAGTATGGGAAAATAGGACACAAAATTTTAAATGCAAAAAATATAGTCTTAGTTTTAGTTTTAGTTTTAGTTAACCCAGGGATTAAATAGGGCAATGGGGAAAGGGATTAAAAACATAAATTTTTTTCTGTCCTGTTCTTTCTCCCAGAAAGTCTCTTGACTTTCTGTTGCTGTCCAGTGTGGAAAGTGGTATGACTGGTTTACTGTTTCCAGCCCAGAGGGCAAAAAAACCTCCTACCAGTCTCATAAAAGCATCCTGTTCTTGATAAATTTCTATTACTATTTTGAAGATCAAGTAGGTTTTGGTAATGTGCCTCTGGCTTCTGTAAGCACCAAAATCTTCTGATTTTTCTCTATTACTAACAAGATTTTTGCTAGTATGGAACACCAGAGTTACTGAACAGTAAGGTGGTAAACTAAATTATTTAGTTTGCAATATCACTATAAGTAGGTTTTTTAACCGGAATTCCTATGTTATGCACCTCTGCTAGAGGCCATAGACCAAAGCTCTTATGTTTTCAGTCACAGACTAGCTACCGAGTAATTCTTTAAACTAGAACAAAGCAGAGATTTATTCAAAGTTCTCAGTCCTTGGCCCCAGAGAGGCCATTGGATACAAGCAGGATGAAAAATGAATGGGGCTTTAATTATATGTGGACAAGTAAGACACAAAAAGACGAGCTTTTGCAGAAGTCCAGAAGAAGCTGAGGACAGATCAGAGCTGAACATGTCTTTCACCATTGCCGTGTGCCACATTCCTACAGGAAATCCCCAGTACATGGATCAATTTTCCACAGCTGGCCTCAAGGACTTGAAAACAATTTACAACATCATTATCTTGGGAAAAATAGATAAAGAAAAAACTTACTTTCCAGGTCTCTTCCTGCCCCACTGAAGAGTAAGCACTTACTCTGAGTGCTGTGGGAATAAATGTGCCCATGTAAGGAGACAGCACAGGCTGCAATAGCACTGAGATCTCTCTGAAGGTTGTGTTATTTCACATACTCCCTTTGCTTCAGGCTTGTTGGCAAAACCCAATCATTTTCCCTACTTCCCTTCCCAGTACAGGCACAAAATATTCACTGATGTCAGTAAAGACTTGTGTTAGGAGGCGATGTGTTCATTCCCTCTGCCACGAGGACTTGTTCTGCAAAGTTGCTAGTCTCTGGTAGCTTAGCTGATTCCTTTCCCCGTGTGTTGCGGGAGCATCCAGAAAAGCTTACAAGATACTTAGGGTAAAACCCTTTCCATTTGGAGAATAATCATGTCTGGCTCAGGCAAATTCAATGGATTTATGTGGTAAAAACGAAACTTCCTTTTTCTGAGCTCTCGCTCTCTCTCAAAACAGATTGATGAATAGAGCAACACAGTGAGACCGAAGACCTGTTTTCGAAGAGGAAAATATCTTGTGAATAAGCCACTGGCCTGAAACTCAAGAAAATGTCTTTGCTTATCACATGTTTGCTGACAGAGAATCCTTGCAAAATGCTGGATTTCCAAGAACAGATTGCTGAACTCCTACTTTCATCTCAGGAAAATTGCAGCCAATAAATCATAAAAACAGAATTACAGAGACTTTGTTTTGGGGTAAAATCAAAACTAGAATTAAACATTCCACTTTCAGGAGATAAACCTCTAATCCTGGACTATTGGGCCAGTAAGTTGTAGCCAATAAATAAATTTCACCACTAAAAATGAAGGGCAAATTTTTTGGCCCCACCTAACTGTCAGATTTTCCCCCTTTTGTGCACTATTTCCATAGGGCCTGAGATCCAGAGGGGACTGTGGTCAGATTGTTCCCGTATTCTATTTATTCTCTTCTGAGCTCCTGACAGTTTAGAGCATAGCCAGGATAAATGCATAAGAGCAAAAGTTTATCCTGTAACTACTGATGAAATTCAAGGGTCTAGAAGCACAGCTCTTTCCAGGAAATACTGAAATGAAGCATGTTGAAATACTGTGTGCTTCAAACCCTTTCTGCTTCTTATTGTAAAGAAAAGTGAAGGACAATAACATTGAGAAAACAAGGGACACAGAAGCCTTTATTTACGTAATTTACTATTTACATAATTTGGAATTTGAATTTGATCTGCAGACAGGAAGGATTTTTTTTTTTTCCCTATGTAAGATTGTTAGAGAATTGGGAGGAATTTTGCTTTCTCTAATAGTAAGATACAGCTTCTTCCAGAGGTATTTTCTTTTAACAAATGCACTCACAACTGGCTAGTGCACTGTTGATGTCCTTATCCTTTCCTGATCTCCCCCTGTGGCACATTCCAATTCTGTGGATGCTGCCTTTAAATAAGTGTAGGAGCTATAGGGAGAGACTTTGCAGCTTGTGAAACATGAAATAGATGTTCTGTGACCACCCTCCAGACAAAATGTCTCCCATAGGTTCCTGTGACTACAGGGAAATTATGTCCAATATTCCTATGCAGCCTTTAAAAAGAAATTTTGAAATTTAAATATTACTTTGTTTTCCATAATTGCAGCAAACAGCTGTGATCAACATTCAAGTAGACCAAAGAAGAAGATCTTCCAGTCTTAATATTTTTCCTAACAAGTTAAATACCCATGACAAATTTCAGATATGTGCTACTCCAGTCCTCTCTATTAGAATTCATTCCATGCTGTGGATTTTAAACTTACACTGTCAAATTTAGGAATACTGTATTTTACAAGAGATTTTGTGCTTGTTTGCTTCATTCTTCTAACTCAGACTCATTAATTTCTGGAGGTAGCTTCTTCCATCAAAGCAGAAAAGAAGCGTGAACTTTTTGTAGTAGAGTTCTCTTAGACATCACTTTGAAGACCTGTAGAAAAAAAAAAAAAAAAAAGATTAAATAG
This sequence comes from Antrostomus carolinensis, assembly GCF_000700745.2. Taxonomy (NCBI): domain Eukaryota; kingdom Metazoa; phylum Chordata; class Aves; order Caprimulgiformes; family Caprimulgidae; genus Antrostomus; species Antrostomus carolinensis. The sequence continues at coordinate 99,364 of NW_010307293.1, forward strand.
GAAAAAAAAAAGTTTTGAAAGGTTCTTCTTAATAATTAAAAATGGCCTGATCCTAAGTCTACAAGAACTCAGATTTTGAAAGGTCTGCATTATGAGCTTTCTGTGTTCCAATTTCTCTCACAAACATGGAGCCTGGAGTGATGATCCACTGCAAAATACTAATTTCTAGAGAGATAAAGGATAGGTGCCTCTGATGAGAGTGATATGAAACCCAAAAACCTTTCCTGCTGTGGAGAGATTGCTTAATATCCTACTAAATTATACTCTTGTCTCTGAGTACACCTATTAGAGGTGATTCTTTAAGATATTTGGAGACTATGGTTTACGTGTGAGGCAAACAGATTGCATTTGTAACATTTAACACACAATAACAATAATAAAACACACTGACATGGGTTTTTTCTGTAAACAGTTTCTTCTGAAGATAGAGCCACTGAACTGTTTTGAGAACTTTGACATTTATAGCTGTATTTATAATCTCTTTTGGATCATTTCCTTGTGGAATCACATGTTTGTGTATTTTAAATTCTCTGGAGAAATAAAAATGTTTAAACAAAATAATGATGTGATAGGTGTTTTATGAGGGCTTGTTCACGTGCACGTGTACAAACAAGGCTGGATTTGCACTGAAGTAAGTGAGTGGGAGCTTTGGAAGTGGGTATCAAGGAATTATTAAAAAGAGAGGAAAAAAGCAAGTATACCCAGGTCTGTACAGAAGATGGGACTCTCGGTGTCTGAGAAGTAACATGCAGTTGCTACGCTTACTGTACCAGTGTATGACAGAGGTAAAGACAGAGGAGATACACTCGTGTTCATATGCATACATATAACTCGACATGTTTAAATTAATTCACACAGACACATATCACATGGGCACTTGTGTTAGTGTGTAATTCACAGTAGACAATTTATTTGCCAGTCTTTCTACTAATGGCACATTCGTGAGCAGATTGCTTTTTCCTAAATGTGATTCTCATTCCACAGAATTTGAGTAGTTTTCTACTTTGTAGTGAGAGCACAGATAGTTTAGTGTGAATATTGGACACTGGATATGCAAATTCTGGTTGTGCTCTTTCATTGTTACTGATCACACAGATCACATGTGTTTTTCCTGTTTCTAGATCACCAACGGCATCATAGTAAAAAATAATAAGGTTTCATAGGATGGAAAAAAAAAAAACCAGGAGATCTGTTTCCAAAGGGAAAGTATAGATGAATAGGATTAGACTTGCATTAGATTTGTGTGTTTTCCCTGGGGACACTGACCTTACTTAAGACTTCATGTGGTTACACAGGAAGATTGTCAGCAGTGTCCCTCAGCCCACATGAAAGAAATCAGTCATTACAGTGGGAGACAGAGAAACTGCCTACCCAAACTCAGGAAGAAGAAGCTCCAGGAGGCCTGTGCCAGCATTGCCTTCAGCATGGCTATTTCTTCACAACCCAGACCCATATTGCCTGCAGAGTCTGGTGGGGGGTGGGGGTTGAACTCCACATTCCAAGAGCAATCACATATCTCAGTTCTTCCAAAGTGCTAAAAAATTGTATAAGCACAGAGAAGCAAGTCCATTTTTAAACTCAAGCAAACGCTTGCCCAGAATGTTTTACAATGCTCGGTTTAGCTTTCTCTTCTATTTTTTCATATTCAAACAGTATCACAAGTGTGTCAGGAGTGTTTCTAAAAAGAAAAGAAGATACAAAAAGCTTGTGAGCCCTGGAAAAATCTTTCTATGTCAGCTTCAAAATTCTCACCAAAGCTGTGTAAAAAGCTTGCTAGAAGAGCACCAGATGCTCCAGTGTCTTCACTAGTTGGAAAAGGATAGCAATTTGGGAGCTACACACAGTCTCCATTGAAGGCAGTAGAAAGATCCCCACTGATAAAAGTGAGTCACTGGATGAAACTCCAACTTTGTTAAATAAGTTTCCTCGTCTACCAGCTAGAGAGAAAAAGCAGGTATGGTTGAAGCAGAGGCTGCAGAAGGAGTAGTGAGTTTTTCAAGTGGCTCTTGAAAATAGGTGCTCTTGAAATAGAGACCTTTTCTTTTGGGGATTTCGCAATACTTGCAAAGACAGAACTATTTGCAACTCTTCCCGGTAAAGTAAGGAACTCAATTGTACTTTCTCCCAAATGCTGATTTTGCTCTGGTTCCTAACAGCAAATATGTATCTTGTTCTGTGGTGTGTAGTGAAACCTGGGAAAACCTCAGATAGCAGAGGAAAAACACACAAATTGTGGAACAAAACCTGCCATTTTTTAGCATTTTGTTGCCATAATATGTCTTCAATGATAAGACTTACTTTAGCCCTGGCTTGTAGATGAAGAAAAATTGTCACTAAGAAGGAGTTCAAGGGGTGGAATGATTTAGGCAGAGATCTCTGGGGAAGGAAAGAGAAAGCAGAGGGGAGAAGTCTAGCATATAAAGCTCATGTAAATAGAGCACTGACCTTTACTTCTGACACTCTGTTTAAGTCCAGCTTTCTCTCTTAAGTGGAACTAGACAAAGGTTGGTGGGGAGATTTATTCCCCTGGAACCTATGTTAGGCCCATCAGACTTCCCAAAGGAAACAATTTAAAAGGTCACAACACAGCTGCTGGCTATCTTTTAGCTGTGGAAGGGACCCCAAACTTCACTTGTTTATAGAACCCTCCTGATGATTGAAAACTATAATTTGTTGTTCTTTTGACCTCTTAACATGTTCTCATCTTGGTTCCAGAACATTCAAAGACTAGAGAATTCCATACTGAGCCAGAATGAACAAGAAGATTGCTCTTGGCAGTTGCTTGTCAGCTATATCCTGCAATGTACTTTTTGTGGTCTATAAGCTGAAACCACATTCCTCCCTTAAACTGCTCTGCTGCCCCACTACAGGTGTTTAATTACTGAAGTTCCCAGTTACTCTTTAGAAAATAGATTCAGTCCACTAGAGTTTTATAACAGATTAGAAAATCCCACTGTAGTTCTCAGATAACTGTAAGTAGCTGTGGAAATCATGTCTAGGTAAGAAAAATAATTCACGTGACTCATGGAGACAGTGAGATAGTTAATATTTTTAGAGGGTACATCACACGCTTTAAAGAAGGCTTCATACACCACTGTCTGCTAAAAAAGTATTTTCTGTAGCCTTACTCTTTCCTTTTCCTTCTCACCAAGCAACATATTTCTTTTTTCCTTTTGCCTATTTTCTCTCACCATTCTTTCTTTTGTGTTCATGTTCCTATAACTTTTTTTTCCTTCTCTTTGTCTGTTCATCCACAAACAAGGATCTGTCACAATTAATTACATACTTTTGACAGGGAACATGCAGTTAGCTAAAAGAAGGTGTGTTCCTTTGCTTTTCTCCTGGTCAGATCTATGTGTGATAAGTGACATGGAGATCAAAGGACAAAAATACTTTCTGTAAGCCACAGAACTCTATGCAGGTTTTACTAGAGATTTAAATGTCTCAGGATTGCAGACTTGATTCTCCAACCCCATCACTGACCAGAAGAAAATATCCCAACCTTTTTTAAGTAGAATATATCTACTCAAGTGTATCATAAATGACTGAAGTAAGTGAATCAATAAGCAAGGGAGGTTTTCATTTATGGATAGAAAGAACTAATCGGTAGTAATATGATTGTTCTCTGTAGAAAATGGGTAAGGTATAGAGTGCTGCCATTGAGACGTAGGTAGCATTAGTCACTGTCAATATTCTCAGAGAGTTCTACTCATTGTGATGAAGCTTTATAAATCTTTGTCATGTCTTCAGTGCAAAGGACACTGAAATCTACTTACATTTCAGGTAACATATTAACATAAATAGCCAAGTACCAAATAGGATATCTGACAATTTCCTTTAAAAAATGGGGGTTACATTATTAGGTGATATTGTGCTGTATTATGTTCCATTTTTTTTCTTCATTGATTGGTGCATACAGGGAAGACAAGTGGATTTAAGAGATACTCATGGATGGCATTAAAAGTAGATTGAACAGTCAAAAAATATACATCTTTTAAATATATCAGAGGCGCTTCTCACCTGAACTCTTGCTGAACGTTATTCAAACATGTTTCTTATTTATTTTATCCCACCTGATCATACTCTTATGACTCTGCTCAGGGTCTGATCCTCTTCAGCTGTCAACTGACACAAACCTATTGACGTCAAATAAATTCACACTAACTGATGTTTTGGTTGCTTCCCATCCAAGGCTCAGGTGCAGTTACCTCTTTAACTTTCTGCACTGATCATGGCAATGTCTAGAAACAGATGCCCCAAAACTATAGGAAAATAACTCCTCATATCTCATTTAAGCTATTTTTGAGCCCTGCTGCAGAACATTGAGATTTGGCCCCAATTAGTAACAGTCACAAGTGCTGTAAAAATCCACCTACAGTGTCAGTTCAAGACTGAGACTGACCTTTGTTGTACATTGGCATGTTGATTCTTTAATATTATCTCTTTCTCTTCCCTCCCTCCCTCCAGCTCTGTCTTTTCAGGCAATGCTACCCACATCTTAAACATCATGAAATGTCATCAATGGAGTACTTCTTACTATGAAAAGAAGATGAGCTAGTGAGTCAATATATTCTTTTCAGGCCATAGTGAGTGTCTGGCCCTATCAGTCAAGGACACACAGTGTATATCTCAGAGTCCGTTTTAGTTTTAAAATATGATTCTAACAGACGTTCCCAGAGGCAAAAGGATTTGACCCAGTGCCCCAGTGGGCCTGGGATAAAGGCATACACTGATGAAGAATCATGGGTTAGGAAAAGTAAATCTAGGTAGACATTGTGATTGTTTTCAAGGAAAAAAAAAATCAAACATTTTCTTCATTATGACCTTTTAATTTATGAGGCAAATGTACCAGGAAGCAACTCTCTGATTCAGGACTTAAATAAGATGTAGTGATAAATACCCAGTGTAACTGTGTGCAGTGAACACGTGTAACTGAGCGCATGCAGAAGAGAGGCAGAGAGATAAAAAGTGTGTTTGTACAATTATACTTATGCCCAGAAGTAATTACTGTGTGGCCTGCACTCTGAGCTGGAGGACAAAAATAATCATGTATTTTTCCATAAAAATAATAAGGTAATTACTATGTAAACACTATGTCACTACATGGTAATTATTGCAGGTCAGGTTTTGCTCCCCCTATTCATATTGACTACTGCTACCAGGTGAACTGCCCCCCACCTCCTCAATACCAAAGTGACTATTTGGAAGCCATGTACTGAGTATGAGTAAAGGTGACAGCCTCGTGTAATTAAATGGTCAATGAGCGATTACTATGTAAGTATAGCATAATGGAACTGAGCAAAAGAATCTCTAAGCAGAGGAACAAACACATTTAAATATTACATTGTTACAGTCAACCTGTCCTGCTTGTGTTGTCAGTAAAAAGATTACCTTTCACTTTTCTGGTTGGTTCCCTTTCTGTGCACCTTTCAAACAATTCTTGGATTAATGAGCAGAATCATAACAAAACCACTGAAGCCAAAGAGGCATGAGAAGGAGTACATTGCTCTCTTTACCACACTGTTCACCAGGCATGAGTATGCTGGTAAAGCAGTTTCTGAGCAGAAGCCCGCCCTATGCCAGCAGCAGGAAGGATGCTACATGACAGAGGTGGGTGGCATTCAAAAACTTGGGTTCCAGTCTCATTTCTGTAAAAGACTCCACCTGAAAGCTTTTCCAGCTGCTCTGTGCCTCAGTTCCCCAGCCGTTAGACCAGAATAGGTTTATTTTTCTTTTTGTCAGGAATGCTACAAGAGTGAAATCCACTGCTTAAATGTCAAACACTGAATCGCTGCAGGGACAAGGATCCCATCCATAGGAAAAGTCTTCCTTCACCTCAGTGAGTCTCCAGTGTATTCATTTGAGCTTTTCAATGTTTGTGATAAAGACAGTGCTTCTGTTCTTATCTGATTGCATTTGAGGATCTCGAATCACAGTGAGAGCTTTCATGATCTTGGTGATACTGTTCCTGCTCTTATTAAAATCAATAGCAACACACCCTTTGACATTAGCAGTAACACAGGCTTTATGCCTGTGCCTTTATGCTTTATGTGTAATATACCGAGGAGGAAGGTCTATATCTCATGCTTTTTCCAGTCAAAAATAACATAGTTTTCCTCAGGAGCGACAGGAGTGAACCTCAAGTACCAACTCTAAGATTGGGTTTCATTTGGTCTAAGAAGGTAAAACTTTGCTAAGAAGCTTCTTGGAGATTGATGATGTTGCTACTAAAGCAAGAGGAATTTTACCCACTGATGTCAGTGATATGCCTGAGCCACCACCCCCTGCTCCCTGTGCTAGACTATGCAACAATGGCTACTTGTCAGAGTGAATGAAATGAAGATGAACAATCAAGAGGCCAAAAACCTCTTAGCATAGAATAGATAAATTATATTGTCTAATTACCAAACTGTCCTAAAAGGTGTTTGTGTTTTCTGAAGCATTCTGTCACAAGACCATCATCAGGCTTATTATAAATGTAGCCCACCAGCATCTAATTGGTATTCCAATATCTTTGAGCTGTGACCTAGAAAGAAAGAGCAGAACAGAAGCAGTACAAAAAAAAAATTCCATCATGGTCCTAGAGTGGTCGGGCAAATGCTTGTTCCTATACTGTATGTGCATAAACAGCTCTTTCTCAGCTGCAATTTAATGTTGCTATACCTTCAATTGCAATTACACTGAATCACATTGCAACAAATCTTTGTAATGCCAATCCCATCTTTCCACCTCATTGACAGCTCTGGAGATGCATCTGAAATTCATAGTAGCCTCATAGCCTATGGCAAGAGAAATCCATGCTGCTAAAATTTTATTTTAGAATTCAAGCTGGTTTCTCTCAGTCTAGGATGCTCTGGTTTTAATCTTTTGCTGCCTAGCACAGTGTATCAAAATAACCAGCCAATATTGTTAAACTGTCAGGGGTCTTCACTGCCATTGAATTTTACCAGTATAAATAAATACTGTAACTTAAGGAAAAAAGAATGCCTCTGGACAGAATTTTTAACATTAATAGAATTAAGAGGAAAGAGAAAATATGGATAAACTTCAACTTTACAACAGCCTTCTCTTTTCCTTTTTCTTTTTTTTTTTTTTGGTACAAAAAGAAAAGGCTTGAGTGGAATATTCAGGCTGATTTACTGCTCAGGCTGATAGGGACTCCAGGCTGGATCCCAAAATTTGAACAACGTTCAAAGGGAGAGATATTTAAAAATCCCAGAAAAAGAGATATTTCCAAATTAATGGCATTGCCCAAATGCCTTGGCTTCTTGCACCCCACCAGGAAGGTTTATTATTTTCTGGTAAAATGTTGCTTGAATGGGGAGTGGTAGTCAGTGATGCGTCAGTGCTGCTCTTTGAAGACATTAAAAAGCTGAATGCACAACAAAGAACAGATGTTCCAGCATGCTTTATTTATGCACCCATCAGCAATCTTCCAATGACCACAAAACACAAGCTTTTTTTTTTTTTTTCTTTTTACTCCACGCAATATTATTTTCTGATCAACTCACACTCTATTTTTCCTCCAGCTGAAGTCCTGCATGAATTGGTGTGTGTGTCTGTGCATGCACGCATTTGTGTGTGAGTGTGTGCCTGTGTATGAGCGTGTGCGTGTGCTCGAAAGTCTGCCTCCATCAAAAGCAGGCTTCTATTGAACTGTCGAACAGGTGTGGATTCTGCAATTAGATCACATTTCAGAGAGAGAGAGACACTGAGGGTAATAATGGCGGTGAATTCTTCATAGTCAGATGCAGTACCATAGCGACCAGTAACAATGAAGAATAATAGGTATTAGTATTAGGGTGATTATTTTTAGTTTATAGAATCATTTGATTGAATACTGCCATAAGGCACCGTTAACATGTGCACAGCGCTTGCCAGCTGTAGAGCAAACTTGTTTTACTGGCACTTATCTGAAATTCTCATCTCTCCCCCACCCTCTCTGCTCACAATTGGAATGAAAGTAGCGATTAGGAAGTGAGATGTAATGCAGATTAAATGTTATGATGGACTAAGATCCTGATAGGTTATTAAAACTCACTTGCATTTGGTGTTTTAAAGGCATAGTGTTTGCATATTTTTCCACCAGTCGACATCTTTTGAAGAGAAAACAAAGGGAACATTTTAAAAATCCATTCATAACCAGGAGGCTTTTTAATAGTGAGCTTCCAAATTTATGGCCTTCCTGTGTGTGTTTTACACCTGTGTGTTGTAAATATATATTAAGTATGGAGCAACTGTGTTAGCAGTATCCATGGATCTGATTTAAACAGAGCTAAGGCCTCCACACCGCAGTGGGCCAGATCCTCAGCTGATATAAACTGGCATCTCTCCACCAAACTCCGAGGTGCTACATAAAGTTGTACCAACAGAGGATCTGCAGCGAGGGGAGAATGACAGCCTTAATTTGGAATTTCCCTGCATCTGTTGGTATAAATCAGAGGCCTAACATTATTGTCACATAATATTCTGGTGTAGCAGAGGTGCTGTGAATTTTTAAACATAGAGAAAACTCTTGATCTATTGTTCCTCTCCCACTCTCCTCCCTCCCTGCTTTCGACTGGCATTGTAAGAAAGCAAGAGCATTGCAGCATTGGACAACATGGAAAATTCCAGTCTTTATTCTTAATAGATCTTGATATAGATGCTCTGTTTTCTCCTTAGGCACAGAAGTTAGTTCTTTAGAGACCCTCATAAGAAAAATAGTTCTTCCTCTGATGTCACCTGCTATCATAAGTATGCCATTATTCCTTCTGCAATAATTATTGATATTAACAACAGTGATAGAAGTAGCAGTATTTGATAGCAGCAGTATTTGATAGTGTCCCATACTAATGGCTTCATCAGAGAGGTGAACGTTGTAATCTATTTCTTGTAGAGTAAGTAAAGAAAGACTAAGTCTCACTCAAAGACTTAGCATGCACTATGTAAATACTGTATTCCAATTTCAGTTCCCTTTCTGTTGTTAATTACAATTATTTTTCAAAAACTATTAAAAATATTTTTCTAAATGCCTTCCATGTTAGATCATGGTTGTTTTATTTGCATTTGATCCAATGAAACAAGAACAGCATTATTACTTTTTTCCTTGACATTATTACAGTGTCTATGCAGAAGTTGCAATACCAACTTTTCCGTATGATTCTGAATTGCAATCATACTGTGCATTGACATACTGTTCCGTTTATTCATCTGATTGAATACTGCCACAAGGCACAGCGAACGTATGTTAACAGTGCACAGTATGCATAGCCGAGTGTTCTTACTCCACAAAAATGCTGGCAAATGCAACAGTGGGTGCAAACTAAAAATTACGTGCTGAATTTTGGCAAAGCTTGGCATAAAAACACCTCCAAAAGTTACATCCTGTGATGTAAATCTCAGTGTGCTTTATACAAGTCACAAAAACTGCAATGGGAATCTGTAGTGTATGTATGCACACATAGCGTGCACTGACACTGTAATAAAACCACTATTGAAAATAATATTTCACGTGTGCCTTAGCTTCTTTCTGTATACAAACCATTTGGGTTTTTTCTGCTATTATTTTCTTCGCTTTTTGTTTCAGTGTTGCAGTTGACGGTTTGAAAGGTACAGTGCTAAATCTACTACATTTTTTTCTTTACACTCCTCTAAAGTATGCCATAGTAATTTAATATGTTTTAAAATTTCAATACTGATGAGGAGTTGCATGCCATTTTTTAGCTTACTGAACAAAAGGCTTACTGAGTCACACAGCTATTCAAATAGGAAATGCAGATGCCTGCTAATTTATCTTCTCACATAAAGTCCATTTACCAATCCATACAAGAATTGCCCCCATGTCTTTGTAGTACTGCAACCAGAACGGATGCTGTCACTCAGGGGGGACATGTGACCATTAGTGCCACCTCCTTGGGGAGCTCTTTAGCATACTGTCCTCCACTGCTGTAATTAAAACTAACAAGAGCAGTCTACAAAGGAAAATAAGAAAATGCAAGGAGAGAAACCTGCGTATTACAGCTTGCAGCACTCCAGAGAAAGGAAGTTGAGGAAAAATTCCCGTACATTCCTGATATGCAGAGGAAAGCCAGATTTCTATGGAGGTTACTGGGAAGGAGAAAAATGAATACATAGACAAGAGAGACCACTCATTAGATAAGAAGGTTATTCCCAAACCGTCAGTTTAAGAACACACTGGTTAGAGAGAAATACTTATTTCTTGAAGGAAAAGGAGAGGAATGCTGGATATGCCCTGTTGCACAGATAGGAATAAATAGAATTAAAATCCCAACATTTCTCTACTTCTGTCAAAAGGTGATGCTAAAGAAGAAATTAGATATTATAATTAGGGTGTAGCATTTTCCCCCTGAGAATAGTTTAGCCACCAAATATGCAGTTTGAGGTTGACCACAACTACCCACATATTTAGTTTAAATTCAGTGAATAGTTTCAGCCATAAAAAGACTCAAAAATAGATGATGAAATTTAAGCTCTTAAGACATATTGCTTTAAAATGCAACATTATGACATTCATATCTGGAACTTTTTTTTTTAATGTAGTGAATGAGATTTTTAATGGAAAAAAAATACATAAAATCGAGAGAAATTTTACCTTGGATTAAAATGAGGCATTTTTTATTTTCCAAGTCATACTGAAAGAAAGAAGGAAAAAACCTGCTTCTGGTCAACTGGAAATATATTTTTACTCCTGGCTTTGCAACTCAGCCACTGAATCAAAACCTATTTACTTTTTATGTGACTTAAAGGTACATGCTTGATACAACACATAGTCTTTCAGAAGTGCCCAGCTCCTTGAACAAGTGAAAATGGCTTCACCTGAGAAAACAAAGGATGGGTGCAAGAGCTGATGAACATGAGAAGATAAGCCACTGCTTGTGTTTGCTCAGTTTAAGCCCCAATTCCACTGCTATGTAGTGAAGTTTTGTAGCATATAAACCAAGCCCAGAAAGCAGCAAAGAAACAAGTTTCTGAAAGCTGCAGTTCTGCCTAGCTAAAGCTTCAATTTCCACCTTAGTCTACCAAACTCCCTTTGGGATTTGGCAGGAGTCCTGTGGTTATGGGGTTACTAGGGAGTACCCTTGTGAAATGATGTTTTATATAGCACAGGTGACATTTCTTCTCTAGGGACAGGACACCTAACCCACGTACCTTCCACAGTCCTATATATAAAAGCAGATGGAAAAGTTCGTGAAGAGCTCACATGGAGGAAATGGGAGCACTTGAAGGATGACTGACTTATGACAGGCACTTAAGATCTTGTCTGATTTAAAGAAACTTGTCATAAGTTAGATTCCTGAGAACTGCTGGATTGTTATCACTGTCATAGTGGTCGGGAGAGTGCTGGGTTTTCATCAGTCTCCAGATCCTGTGTGTATATTTTTGGGCAGAGAGACATATTTATATCACAGGGTACAAGGAAGGCAGGTCAACCCCAGCATCCCTTCAGTATCAATGCCTTGTACCAATGTCAGAAGATTAATAACAGCATGAAAATGCTATGTATTTGTGATGGAGAGGGGAGGAGAGGATGAGAGAGGGAAGGAGGTGGTGAATTAAAGATTAGCAGATCTCATGAGATGATGTGCAATGCATGTTGGTTTTGGCACTGCATCTCCCCTCAACACCAGTTTAGGGCAGCTGGACAAAAATATGGAACCAGAGCTCACTGCAGATGATCCCTGAAGGTTATGGGGAGAAATGAGAGGTGTACTGAAAGCACACCACATCCAAAAGCCAAGGTGTCAGTGGCCACAATAGAGCCAGAATTTCACTAGAATCTCACCTCTTCAGCTTTCTCTTCAGTATTTTAAAATAAGGTCCACAAAGGAATTAGCAGAAAAGGTGTCACCATTCTAAAAGTGAATGTACTTATCTACTGTTAGATTTCTTTTTTCTTTTTTCTTTTTTTTTTTTAAATGGAAATATATGGAAGTAGAAAATAGAGGCTGCCATGATGTTTTTTCTTGATGGAAAATGGCATTGTTTGATAAGCCTCACTGCTTTGCTAGTGCCTTGAAATTTAATTCCTTCTAACTCACAGATGAGTTAACCTTTGGCTGAACCAGTCTGCTGTCATTTTGGGACTCAATTTTTCATTTATTTCAGGCCAGATTCTACCATCTCTACTTCTGCTACAGAGTGCCTTTTATCTCATGGTGTCCCATCAAAAATATATTACTCAATGCAAGTAACTGGACTTCCTAGTTGTTATTTTGAGGAAGCACTGCTTTAGTTGCTAAGCAGTTACTTTCTTGTTCTAAAACAGATATGTCTGTGTCTACAGACATACTTGCACTTCATCTACTACCTCCCAAAATAACTTCATGCCTCTAAGAACACCGCAAAAATGTGCTTTATGTCCCAAAGGACTTGTATTTTGAATTGAATATACAATGCTAGAGGCAAATCTGAAGGAGTAGGCTGAGAAAGGACTGGGTTACAACAGTGTAGACACATGGATACTTCTCTTTTTTGCTATATGCAACATGATTCTGCTTCTAGTCAGGCAAATTATGTGCCTGCAGGAGGCACCGAAGGGAACAGAAACATGGTAGAGTAAGAATGGAAGTAAGAAAACGTGGTGAAAACAATGTCGAGAGAAAATCATTATGACATCCACCACTGTGAAAAGAATATGCTGTGAAGTCAGATAAAAGAGTTTGTCTGTTTAAAGTCAGAGGTGTTGACTAAATATACTTAAGATGAGTGTGAGATGGAGCAGCAGTAAAATACCTGATAAACAGACAATACAAGCCACTTGGCACTTTAAAAACCCATTATAATTACATTTATTTCACACTAATAATAAAATATGTAGAAATGTTTTATATTATTTGGGCTTGTGATGTATCATTTGTGAAAACATGTAATACCAAAAAAACTCTGCCATCACCATGTCATTTGAGAAGTAGCTTTTAGCATCACCACACATTGTTTTCACAGCTCACATTATTAATGTGATCACCCTCTAACAGCTGTCTCATGAATCTCCACAACCTGACACTCTGGCAATAAAAGCAGTAATCCTGACCTGTCACCATTTCGCCATCACCACCACAAACTTGGATATCATATGCCTGGCTGTTGTTTTGTGCAGCCTGGCATGGTGTGCATGTAAATCCATTATGAGGAGACAACAAGAAGGGAATTGCCATGAACTGATGTGTATTGACACTTAATGTTCCCCCATCACACTTATTTCCTGTACATGACCATGAAAGTCAAATACATACAAATATAGCAGGAAAAGGAGGCCTGTGGGCTCTGTGCAATAGATCCAAGCTGACACAAAAGCACATGTTCTTTTTACTAGCAAGAGCTAAATCTAACACTTACCGAGGATGCAGGAATTTAGCTCTGGTTGCTACTTCCAGAATACCACTGATGAACTCTACAGAAATCTAGATTTCACAAATCTTTTTTGCAGGAAAATTATGAGATACTGAAACTGCAGTGGAAAAAAAAAAGTAGAAATAGAGAAACACAACAGTTTCTCAGAGTCACTGGAGAGGACCTGAGGCAATAACACTTTTTTAAACTTGGATCAAGAAAACATGTAAATTTTATTCTCCTGCTGAGAGACAGTATGAGTTCTGGTAAGAAAAAAACAAAACAAAACAAAACAAAAACCCCCCAAAATGACCAAAAAACCCCAGTCCAAAATACTCACAAACTCTGAAGATGCTTGGGAAGAAGATTTTGCTATCTATCCTGAGGATGGGGCGTCCTTTATGTCAGTTGATGCTTCTTTATTCCATCCCCAGGCTCGGTCCTCTGTCACTTACAGGATGAAATAGTGGGTCATCCATATCAAGTTCCAAATTTTATTTATTCAGGAGCAGTTAGGTTTTATGATTTAAGGCTCTTAATGGGTGCTGGAAATTTTTGCAGGAGAAAAATGATTGATTGAGCAGTAAGGAAATGTATTACTTTATAGGCAATTTACTTTTTTGTGGAAAAGGTTCCAAATTATTAATTTAATCCCCTACATATAAAAATGGGGCTCCAAGTCAAGATATATGATACCCAGAGGTGTACAAACTTGCATACACTGATAGCTTCATTCACTAAAAAAGAAAAATATACAAGACATTTTTGCTGCACAAGCAGCACCCCAAAAGTACCCAGTTCCAAAGTGCTATTTTTGGAAAATACACTGTGAAGTTTGTTCAACTCTGTTGTAAAAAGAAAGGAAACAAGAGCAGAGCAATGAAAGGAAAATGAGAAGACGGTGGGCTTTCCCTGTCTCATAATACACTCTCTTCCTTCCCTCCTCCTCCCAGCCAGCTAAAGCAACTGGCAGGTGCAGTATTACTCTGCAGATGGACCAGGAGTGGCACACATACAGTTATATATGCCTGGCACACTCATATTTCCTGCTTTATATTACCTGCCAGCTAACCAAGCAGTAGCCAGATTTGAGAGGACATCCCAAACAGTTGTGGTGGCACGGAGAGGAACCAGTCTACTGGCAGTACACTTCTCCAAAAATAGACTGCACACTTAAGCCAGGGCAATAATTCTCATTTCCCCCCATCTTTCACTATCACTCTTTGTTTCTCTTTCCTTCCTGTCCTAACAAAAGTGTAGATTGTTTTGGATGGGACAACTGGGCACAGGTGGTTCTGCAGCTCCAAACTTTGCACCTACTGTTCTTCCAGGTCACCCAGTCCTAAAACATCCCCTTTTAGGTTGGGGGTGAGGGAGAATAAAACAGGTGGAAGGGGAGGAAAGGTGAGAAAGACTTCTGTTACTGTTCAAAATGATCATATTTTATATGAATACTACCTAGCCACAAAAATGAATCTATGTTTTCATGGGAAAGACCCAAACTTGCTCATAAACTAGCTCACAGATTGCATTTATAGAAGGTCTTTTGGCATCTAAAGATGCAACTAATTATTTGGCAGGATTTACAACACCATCTAAGTATAGATTGAGACTTAAGAGTCAAAGTTTGTGTGAATCAGACAGACTTACAAAATCACCTGTCTCCAGGAACTTGTTTCATTAAATCTGGTCTAGGATCACTGCAAAAGTGCCTATTTTGCTTTAAATCTTCTCCAACACTCTTTGGGATTTCAGTCATTTCAGGGGGAAAAAGTTCTGCTGTGCGCATCTGTGAAAATAGTATCAAAATTGTGGGCTAAGTTCTTTTAACAAAGGCACTGGAAAGCCAACGTCATCAGCTCCCCTGTAAGTTCTCCCTCCAGTGGAAGTCCTGAGTGGTGGACAGGACTGGACAATCACTGGACAAGTTCTCAGAGTCCCTCCACTCCCCACTGAACAGTGTAACCAAGAAGAAAGTATGTGGATGCTCAGAAGAAGAAAGGAGGGATGCTTACAGGCAACTCAAAGCAAACTCAAGTGCCCTTTATGTGACATACGCTCTTTGGAAAGATGAGCTCTCTAGAAGGAGAATATTTAAGGAAATATCCCACCAATGCAGGCTTCAGCCAGCCCTAAATCAGGAGAATAAAAAATAACCACCACAATAAAAAAAAAGAAAAAAAATCCACAAAAAGTTTGAACATAGCAATAAAAAAAGAAGAAAACAACAACAAAAATGGGTTCTTTTAAATCCTGACATTTATCACACCATGGGATTTACTTTTACTGCAGTATTTAAAGGATTTCCTACTCTTAGACTTGGGAATACTGCAAATAGCACAGTAAATTTAACTACTGTGAGCAGTAAATGTCAAGATTTTAATGGTGCCTACTGTATGCCAGTTGGTTATACAGTCACCCATATGTGTTGACATATAAGACCCGATTCTGTTCAGTTATGTCTGTGTAAACCAGGAGTAAGTGCACTTAATTCATCTGAGTTACCATCACATGAAAACTATGTGAAATCAGAACCCAGGTCTGTATCCAAAATCTAGTTTAGAAGAAAGCACTGATCTAAATCCTAATTGTTTTCATCAGTTCTTTTCAGAAAAAAATCCTCCTTGAAATCAAAGGATGGAGATGGGACATCAGGATCTGGCATTCGGTTCCCATTGCAGGGATGCTAATCATGTCGGCAGAGTGACCATCACTTGTTTTGTACTTATCTGTCTTGTTGATCAGAAATCTATGAGGGCAGAGTTGATGCTCCTTCTGTCAGAATAAGACTCCACCTCAATACACCATAAATTAGGGTATCACACACAAATAAATTAACTTCTACTGTACACAGAGGACTTTAAGCTTGAGCTATGTCATACCCCAAACAGCATTCTTGTGCTTTAGAGAAGCTCCTTTACTTCACCCCTCTGTTTCTGTCCATAAAGCAACACTAAGCCATAGAGGATGCTGCAATCATGTGCACCCAGGTACCACTGGCTGAGACTGCAGTTGTGCAAAAAAGTGTGCTTAAGTCTGCTTAATAGACCAAAACCATATCAAACAACAGCTCTGTGAAGGCAACAAATCTTCTTTTATATCAAAAGAGCTTTTATCAAAAACACCCTCTGAGGTCAACACCAATTACAAGCCCCTTGAAGTTGACCCTAGCAGAGATGCCATGCAAAGCCACCAGCCCCTACCTGCAGCCCTCCTAGGATGTGATGTGTATTCTTACATCCTGTTGCCTCTCAAGCCAGCAGCCCGTAGCACACAATCCCTGTGAGACTTCCTTGAGATGATTCACTTCAACAAATATCCAGGCACACTATAGGTAATAAACAGGAAAATAATTTTGAAGTATCTTAAACTCTTAAAACATGCTGTGGCTTTCTCAGAAGTACATTTTTTTCTGACATTAAAAAATAGATGTTAGATGCAATCTTGAGATTTGATTCTGATTAAAGGATTCCAAAGTTTTGGTATGGCTGACCACATTTTCTTAGATATACCCCCGTTCTATTACCCAATAGAGATTATTTCAGATCCTTCTATTTTCAGTCAGCCACACACTAAGTACTCATCATTTTATGACACATAGTTACATGGACTAAGATAATGGTAATTATATCTCATACTTCAAAACAATTACCCACTGAGGTGAGGAAGGGCTCCTTCTTCCACGTTTCACAATAGAGTATTTGCAGCATGGAGTTATTCACCTTTCTGAGATACATTAGTTATTGGTCAGAGTCAGAAGCAAGATATCAGATTTAATGGATTAAAGGTCTCTTTCATTATCACACATCTTATAATTATCCAGAAGCATAAGTCTTTGCAGTAATTAATCAGTGAGAGATTAGTGAATATTCCCAGTGGGAAGATACTAAGTCTGAGAAATAAGTGTAGTTTGGTGATGTCCTTAATTAGATATTGACTCATTATCCAGAACACTTGCTTTTTTGGACACAGTGGTCCCATGTAAATTAAAAAAACAAAAAAAAAAAACCCAAAAAGATATTTCCTTTTAGTCCTTAAAGAGTATAGGGTAATTATTCCAGACATTTACATATGAAATCTATAGATGCTATGTTAAGTGACTCTGTTTTCAACTTCTCTGTAAGTATGGAAGTACATTTGTGGCCACTCTGGTTCCAGTCACAAAATGGAGGGGGTGGTTGTGAGCAGCTCAGCAGTTCTGACACCCTTTGACCCCCAGAAGAGCTCCGAATCAGAGAGAAGGGGGTATCCAGCCCTATTACAGGCCCTGGACCAATCTGCCAAAGCATGGATGGCTGGGGAACCTCAGTGTCCATCTAAGGAAATCTGATGAACCAGGGAAGAGGTGATGAACACGTGTGAACAAGTAAAAATAATTTCCACACTTTTGGCTTCTGGATGTTAAGAGCTTCCAGTGCCACTTGAAGGTGCTGTGGTGTTTGTGCCCCTAACCGCTCTAATATCCAACAGTTAGCCTCTGTGAAGCAACCCAGTGCTAATCTTTTGAGTCCAACAGGCCTGCAAACAGCAGAACTGGGAGCCCAGTGATACCTTACTGGTCACTGCATGAAGGTGGGATTTCCTCCTTATTAGCTTCCTGTATCCTATCCTAATGCAAGGACTATTGCACTGGGTTAACTCAGCCCTGGTTTCCTCACTCTCAAAGGTTGAGTAGAGAGTCATCCCTGTCTATGCACAAATTCACAGAATCCTGTTTTTCACCCCAGCAGATAGTGCCTATGAGATATCATTACTATTAGGTCTAGTCATGTAGTACGTGTCTTTTCAATAAAAATAGAGGTGTTCAATCTTTTTTACCAATATCCCTCTTCATATTACTTTTATTTGGGATTTTTACACAAGGCAACTCAAAAGGAAACAGGTTTTCATAAGATTTCACAGCCCCTAAGGAGACAGAGAGCTAGAAGTGCGTCTCGAGCCTCCTCCACGCCTCATCTCACTCGCAAAGGAACAGGTCAACACTGTGATGAGGTCTGTTAAAGGCTCCCTCAGCTCTTTAGTCACCTCCTCTCCTTCCTGACATTGTGTCCCCTTCTGTGTGCAGCACCATCACACATTTCCTATACTCCAAATAACTTCTCACTCCTCCCTCAACTCCCTCCTTTGAGGAACCTTCCTTCCTCTTTCTCCTCACCAGTCATCTCATCTCTGTCTCCGCCACCGAGATGTGAGCTTACTGGAACAGGGACTATGCCATATTCTCTACGTACTCTATAAACATGTTTAATAACAATCTTTCTCAACCTTTGATCTTTCCTGGATGAATCCTACTTAATCCTCACTGAGATTTTTATGAATGATTTTTCCTTACCCTTCGAGGCCACATCTTTCTGTTAATATTTTTATGTCAGCAACTAAGTGGGAGATAGACTGTAGCTGCTAAAAATAAAGAATAAAAGACAAAAACCCACTAATTACTCAGATCAAAACAAAATCTGGAGAAGTGAGTCATAACTCAAAAGAAAGGGAAGAACATCTTGCTTTTCACTGGGAAAGAAAAAAAAATACAGAAAATTAAATTCTGCTCCTCTTACACTTAGGGGGTTATTGTCATCTTTAAGTTAACCAAACTAGATCTCAGTGCAGCTCACACTTCTAGACTGCAAGTAAGAAATTAAAGTTGTCACTAAAACACACACGAGTTGCAAGGCAAGAAAACCAAACAGCTTGAGCTTTAGAAATGAAAGAGATGAAATTGTCCACAGTGCTAAATAAAAGGATTTAATCAAAGGAAAGAACACAAACTACTTCTGACTATGCAAAGCCAATAAGATAGTACAACTGGTAGAAGGCTGTCTGCTTGTATATTGTCCCAGTTACTGAACTAGCATGCACCAAAATAATTTGTAAATAGATATCTCTTGCCTTGGGTTTTTATTTTAAGGAAAATTTCAGTAGCATGCAAACTATAAATACTTCTGCATGAATCCTTCATGTAACTACACTGAAGTATTTGAAAGTAAGTGTTTTGAGCATTATTTAGCGTTTCAACTGTGGAAAAATACTTTCATAATATAGTAACTTAGATGCCTGAGATAATGGTCATGGGTCAAGTTCACAGATGATGTGAAGAATGATGTAAGATACATATGAGACTTGCCATATCTTACTCCTTCTGTAGTTTTTCTTAATACAAATCAATCCTTTCTAATTTACTGATCATTGAATTAACAGCCCTTTAAATGTATCTATATGCATGTGTGCATTTTTTGCCATTATCAAAGGCTTCATGTAGGTCTTGTGTCCAAAGCTGGTAAAAGATAGCACTAGATGACTTAGAAGTTGAGAAATGATTGAAACCTATTAATCAAAATGTCACTCAAAGCAATCTATAATAAAAAAAATCACTTCTATCTATTACTTATTTAATGGTTTATGGAAAATTACAATTTCAGAGAGGTGGGCAATTCTCTGAGACTAGCCCCTCAAGAAAAATAGGCCCACAGCTCATAGATGGCTGGAGAGGAGGGTGACCACAGGCTAAATAAACTCACTTAGCACACAACAGCTATATCCAGCAGAACATAACATGGACTACATACTGTTTCACAGAATCACAGAATTGCAGGGGTTGGAAGGGACCTCAAGAGATCATCTAGTCCAACCCCCCTGCCAAAGCAGGTTCCCTACAGCAGGTTGCACAGGAAAGCGTTCAGGCAGGTTTTGAACATCTCCAGAGATGGAGACTCCACAACCTCTCTGGGCAGCCTGTCCTGGTGCTCTGACACCCTCCCAGTAAAGAAGGTTTTCCTTAAGTTTGTCTGGAACTTCTGGTGCTCCAGTTTTTGCCCATTGCCCCTTGTCCTGTCACTGGGCACCACCGGAAGGAGCCCAGTCCCATTCATTTGCTCCCACATTTCAGATATTTTTAGACATTGATCAGATCCCCTCTCAGTCTTCTCTTCTCCAGGCTGAAGAGTCCCAGCTCTCTCAGCCTTTCCTCACACAGGAGATGCTCCAGCCCCTCATCACCTCTGTGTCCCCTCCACTCGCCCTCACGCTGCTCCCATGGCAGTGAGTCTCCCTGACCCCGATCCCAGCAGAGACCCCACTGGGTCGTCCCCCATGTCCCCTCCGCTATTTATACATACCATTACTAGAGAGACATGTCTTTCACTTGCTGAATCTTTGTCTGCTATGCACTCAGTGCTTTAACTGCTATCATTACAAATGTTTACTCCTTCTCTAATGTATTATCAAATTGCACCAATTTTCATAATGAAACCTTTGCCCCTGATATAAATAGTTTATTCTTGTAAATAACAAAAAATAGGAAAATTAAATGGTTTTTTTAAAAGATTATATACACTATGAAAGATCGAGGGCATGATCAATTTTTTTAAAAAAGAATATACTCCTGCAACCCAGATACACTTTTTGAAACTATAATTTGTTGATTTCATTCTGCAAACATGCAATCTGTCTTTCAAACTAACTTGAGGAGTGCTTCCAAATTGGTAGCTTAAATAACAATGGCAAAAGTCTGTCCCATTGCTGAAAAAGAAGACCTCAGTCCTGATTCCGTGACCCTTAAACTCTGCTAAGGAAGATGTCTCTGTAGTGAAGAACCTCTAATGCTGCTCCACAGCACAGAGTTGAATCCTGGTAACAGGATGGTCAAAGCCAAAATTTGGGATTGCGATCAAGTTGATCCAAAATGAAGGGGTATAAAGACACAGTTTTCAGATTAGAAGGCCAACCTCACAGGAAAGTACTATTAATAATGTTTTGAAAGAGAGGAAAGAATGAGAGTGAACACTGGGTGGTCAGCTATATGGAAGGTAGCTGTATAGGATATACTCTCATATGCATCAGTGAAACAACTGAACAGTTGCTTTATTAAACTATATTATGAAGTCTCTGATCATAATAGCAGCTGCTATTTGTATCCCAGTAGACTAATATGCTCTGCTTTCCCTATTAAGGCACGTTTGGGATAGTTTGACGGTGGAGGGAAGGAGAAATTGCAGTGAGAAGATGAGCTAGGATTCCATATTTTAAACAATATGTTACCAAATACTTTAAAAATAAAATTCTCTATTATTTTGGAGGTATGTTCCATATTACAAGCAGCTCATGCAAGATGGAGTAGCTTACTGTCTATATTATACAATAGATTTGCTCAGTGAAAGATTGCATTTCAAAAAAGAGTGGGTGGGAGAGGTACCCATAAATACGTATTTACAGCTGGGTGCCTGGTTTGCTTATTTAAACACTCACCGGTACACCAGAGACCAGAGGTACTTCCAAGAAAGCACAGATTCTGGGGAAAGAAAGAACTAGCTTGGTAAAAAAGGGAGGCCATAACTGCCATTTGCACCTGCCAAGTCATATTCACTTCTCATCATTTAGTAGAGAAATAGGCACATCGCAACATGGTTCTCCCACCCAAATTTTGGTTGTATTAGGTCCCTTATGTTTCGCTAGCCAGTTGTGTATGCCCGTATTTGTACATTTATGTGTCTAGCTGCAGGAGACATGAATTCTGGATAATTATTAGTTTTTAGAGGGTTTTTAATTTTAGGAGATGCAATAGCAAAAATATTGTCAGACTCATATTCCAATTTAAATATTAGAATGATGTTTCATTGTCTTTCAGTATAAAAAAATTAGAAGAGATTATGATTTTTTTAAAATGATGTTACTTTGATGTGATATTGCAAAGAGAATAAGGCACTTTCCTTTAAACTGATTTTCAAAGCTATATCTGAGATCTATATCTGCTGTTTATGGATCACAACTAACTTTATAGTCATGTATAAACTGTACTTCTGAGTGCTGTAAGAGGTATCCCCTGTCTCACAATAAAAATATTATGGAACATTATATTTCCATATAGTAATGGCACTCTTATTTTACTAGTAGGAAAGGTATTGTACTAATTTAATTGACTAACATAAAAGTCTCACAAGCAAGATCAATATTTTATTTTCTCAACAGTTTTTGTCAATGAAGATTTAATTTCCCATGCACAGAAGGTGTCTGTATAGCTCACGGATGTAAGTGGGGTGTGGTCCTTTCTGTGGAGCCCAGAGGCTTCGACTTCCCTGCCTGCCCCAGTCCCATGGGAGCCTCAATGTCAAAACATGAGCCTAGATGTCAGTAAGTAGGGGTTTTATTTGTGACCCTATAATAAACTTATCCCTTGACCCCAAAATCACATAGATTCTGTATATTTTACTTTATCCCTGAACTAAAGACTTCTGACAGCTTAGCTGTGTTGGTTGGGATGTGAAGATAAGAAAACATAATCAAAATGGAAAAAAAAAAAAAAAGACTTGGCCTATTTCATAGGTTTGACACCAGAAGACAAAGGCTTCTGTAGAAGGGCAAATATTACCCTAATCTCTGTTGTAAATTGAGAAGGTCTTTTTTCATCTTTTTTTACACCAAACACAGAAGCACACACAAGTTAGTCTAAACACAGCATTGTTTAAAGTCAATAAAATTACAATGCTACAAAACTGCAGTTGTAATTCAGAACCTTGACACAATGGACAGATATGTGAACTTTCCCTGAACCTAAAACCAAGTGCTGTCTGAGACAAATTTTCAATTGATCAGGGTCAATTGCTGATGTTGTGTGGAAGCCATTGGCAGTTTGGTGGCCAGAGTCAAGTTTCCCATTGATCTTCTGCATTTGCTCAAAACCAAAACTCCCTGAAAATTCAGAAGTTGTAAATTAGAGTCAGAATTTAAAAAACCTCTAATTAGACTATAATCTGTCCACAGAACATATTTATTTACTGTTCTGTTAATTCCTACAGGCTCCTCATCTAAAGGAAATGAAAATATCCTTCCTACCTGTACTCAGAGCCCGCTCCAGCGGTGACACCAGGCAGCACTAGGCAGAGGTTTTCCAGGATACTGCTATCATAGGCAAGGAGAAATACTGAAACTCATCAAAACAGTTTAAAAATGAAGTCAGAGATGTAAACATAACCTCATCGTACAGCATTAATGGAGAAAATGGCAAAGTCTGAAGCAAGTGAGGTGTGATGGAGTTAGATGGGAAAGCTAGAGCCCCTTTGGCCATTTCAGTGGGCTGGCTTCTGAGGAGAAGACACTCCCATCTGGTAAATGATGCTAATAATAAAAAAGATTAAAATTATATACATAATCACTTCACACTTACCATTAATAACCAAAGCTAATAAAGCTGAAGCCTGAAAATAATAGTAAAATCATGTTTCCATTTGCACCTCAACAGTGTATTCGTTTATCACTTTTAATTTTAGAACAGACTCTGAAGGTACAGATGTGGCAGGAGAGAGAGAGCAGAAGCTAAAGAGCGTCCCCTTCTTCTGCTTTATGGTATGCAAAAAGGAGCTGCAGAAGTCATAAACCTGGCTGCAATGTATCTGAGGATAACATTTTTTAAAGCTGGCTCCTGGAGGGAAAGCAAAAGAATGTGGCAAGAACTGACAAAAGCCCTTCAACTGCCCATAGTGTGTCAGGGCCTGGGGGCCCCCAGGTCCTGCTGGCCCTAACCAGCCCCACACACCTGGGGGCCCCATTTCAGCACAGCCCAGGGTCTACCTGGCCACAGACCCTGCTGGGCATGTTTCCCTCCAGATGCTGGCAGCCAGTGTGCCCTGGGGCCGGCGCTCAGCCTGCCAGCCCTCCCCATGTCCTGCCACCACTGGCAACCCCCACTTCTGCATGTCGCTGGTGGGTGATGGGCAAACAGACTTGTTCTTTCTAGACCTTATCTTCTTCTCCGAAGCATAAACCTTCAGAGCTGGATGCCTGGTGATGCATTCAGGGCAAATTCTCTTGAACGGATCATTTTGATTTAAGAAGCTACTGAGACGTTCAGTGGCTTGCAACATGAAGATTATTTAAGTACAGTTAACTAACAACTCTATCTAAAAACTCTGCTTTGCCTTTTTTATTCTTCATTTTACATCCTGACATATTACCTTCACATTTGTTCAGCCCAGATAGAGATGTCTTTAAACTACTGTGATTTCAATATCAACACAGATTCTCAACCTGGCTCTTAAAAACTCTTTATACCTATCCTCAAAGTTGTATTTTTGTATCCCTGGACTTGATAAATAGCATGTGTGGTGAGGTGGGAAAGGTGTTCATAATTTCCAGCTGAAGTATTACCTAGTGAAGTGTCAGCTTGGGTTACATAACTCATATATAAACAGACTTTTTGTGGCTGGTAGGAGAATAATTGGTTCATCTTGTCTATTCCCCTACCTCACACAGCTGCATTGGCCTCTTATTTCATTATTCAGTAAAGCTTGCAATGACCACCACATTCTTTACAAAACAGCATTCCTAACATTAAGAAAATCTCATAGATGAAGAAGATATGGTCAGCATTTAAACCCTAAAATCTCCTCAGGAAGATACAAAGCGTTTATTGGACTATTATGTTGCCCTGAGGTTGGTCAAATCTGAGCCTTCAAGGCCACTATAATGGGAGAAAGGTTAGTCTGGAGCTGGGCCATTGACCTGGGACTAAGGGAGACATTTACTAGCTGCAACGCTCCAGAGATTCCTCCGCCAGGTGCTTTGAGTGCAGTGGGATGACTTTGTGCGTTAAGCATGAGAGAGCCTCCTCCAGTTTCAGAGCTGAGTAGACTAGCTCACATGGTGAACCAGTACAGCACAGCCAGTTAGCTGAAAATGCCTTTCCTTACTACACACTAACCTTTCCAGTCTAGTGAACAAAAGTGAGCTGCTGGCACCAGCTGGAGAGCCCCAGCAGTAAGGATTCAAGGAAAGGCAGCAAGGTTCCCCTATGAGCTTCTCATTTCATGAACCTCTGCAATACTGTTAGTAGGTCATTGTTTCCTTCTTCCTGTCAGTACAGGAAGTGGCAATGTTATAATGCAGAAAGGCAGCCACATGCAACATACACCAGTGTGGCGTAACAGATCAACCTGCAGGTACTTTATCATAGTTTCAGGTAATTTTCTTAACCTTTCTGGGGCAGGGTGTAGAATGAGAGAGAAATGACTAACCATATCACTGTGATCCCAAGACATTGATGAGCCATTAGTGACCATATGTGGTTCTTCACCCAGCTGAAGAAACAGACACCTGTAGAAAGAAAATATGGAAGGTAATATGCTGCCTGACAGATACAGCTGAGAATGACTGCCATAGGCAATCACATGCTGATAATACAAAGCAAGGATATGCTTCACAAACTTCATATGCTTCACTTTATCATGAATCTTTCTACTCCAACATGTTCAAGTCCTCTAAAATCTCTACACAGTTATGCACCAGGCTCCTCTATACACTCTCATTCTCCATTCCCATCTTTACCACACCACCTTCACCTGTTCCAGTCCTTTTCCACAGTGCAAAGGAAGGGATTCTTCCATGTTTGTCACAAGCCTGACTTGCTTCTAGACTCTTCCTCACTGACTCCTGAATGGTCCTCCATCCACCATTTCTTGGAGTCTTTCAGGTTACCTATGTCATACTATTGAATTATATTTTTTAAAATTACTCTTGAATTATAAAGTAATAATATGCTATTCATTTATTTCTGTTTCTCACTTGGACTTTTATAGGTAAAGCCAACATGGCTTCACCAGGGGCAGATCATGACTGACCAATCTGGTGGTCTTCTATGATGGTGTGATGGCATTGGTGAACAAAGGAAGGCCAACTCATGTCATCTACCTGGACCTGTGCAAGATCTTCAACATGGTCGCACACCACATCCTTATCTCTAAATTGGAGAGATATGGATTTGAAGGCTGCACTATTCGATGGATAAAGAATTGGTTGGATGGTCACAGCCAGAGTACTGTGGTGAACTGCTCTATGTCCAGGTGGAGGCCAGTGACAGGTGGTATCCTCCAGAGATTGGTCTCGGGACATCAACATCTTGGATGTTCTTCATCATCTTTATCAATGACCTGGATAGTAGTGGGATTGAGTGCACCCTCAGCAAGTTTGCTGATGACACCAAGCTGAGCAGTGCAGTTGATACAATAGATGGAAGGAACACCATCCAGAGGAACCTGGACAGGCTTGAAAAGTGGGCCCACGAGAACCTGATGAGGTTCAACAAGGCCAAATGCAAAGTTTTGCACTTAGGTCAGGGCTGGTGTGTGGGATTTTTCACCCAGAGGGTTGTGAGGCACTGGAACAGGTTGCCCAAAGAAGATGTGGATGTCTCATCCCTGGAGGCATTCAAGACCATGTTGGATGGGGCCCTGGGCAGCCTGATCTAGTGGCTGGCAACCCTGTCCACGGCAAGAGGGTTGGAACTAGGTGATATTTAAGGTCCTTTCCAACCCAAGCCATTCTATGAATCTATGACTTACAGATTTTTTTCATTTTCACAGATTGTAAAATGAAGAAAATATTTCAATCCCCTCTCCTCTTACTGGAGATGTGAAGGCTAATTAGGGAAAGTGCAGAACATGTTCTGGAGATAAGCAACATTAAACACATGGCTGACACTTGTCTAGAAGCAAGAGCAGTATCAGTAGCAGTACTGATTGCATGAGAAGGAACATGCCTATATAAATTGCACACCTCTGTGAAAACCACATTGTGTCTGCTCACATTAAATGAGGAGCCTTTCCAGAAGAGCAAAGGAGAATTTTTATGTCATCAAACATGCCTCTGATGCCTCCCATTGTTCAAGACTTGTGCTAAAATATACTAACAAATCACTAGGAAACATCTTATTTAAGGTCTTACTTATGTTACCTGAATTTAAATCAAAGTGAATTTTCTTACTGAAAAAAAAGTAGATAGAAAAATATGTCTTTCTGTTAACCTTTAGCTTAAGGCTTAATTCTTTCAAACATTTGAGATAACAAAATGAAATTGTACAAACGTCCATGGAATAGGAAAGGTAAACAGGAGGTGTCTCTGAGGCAAAGCAAATGTGTTGAAAACCCCAAAGTTTCCTGCATCATTTTCTTGTACTGAATTGCATGTATAGTTTGTAATAGTAAATTATTTCCACTTTCAGGCGTCCAGTCAAAAGTTACGTGAAGTCTCCCTATGCTGATTCCCCAACTGCATCATAGAGGCCCCATTGGCAAAAATATTCCTTGATTGCAAGGATTGTCAATATCCTGAAAATGAGTTTTCACAACACTAGAGGTGCACTTCAGCTCACTCTGCCAGGTGTTTGCATTGCAGTGATAATTTCCAGCACTGTGCTGGCTGCTGAATATTACTCAAAATTGGAATCACCCCCATACAAGTATTCAGTTTGCACAGAAAAACCTGGGCAAAGAATAGAACAGGCTACCATCGTAAGGAAAAGAGCAGAGCACCACAAATGCAAGCTGCATCACAGCAAGCATACAGGAGTCATGCTCACAGCTTTATACTAGCAGAAGTTTCTACACTGACATGCAGGAAAGCTCAAGGAAAATCCCAGAATCAAGTCCTCAGTCTAGTTCAAATCCATATTTTGGAGGGGGGGACGGGGGTTAGGGTAAACTCAGATGCACATTTTTGCACACACAGTGCCTTTTTCCTCTTCACTGGGATATTTCCCCAAATGCTTCCCTTAATCTGAATCTATCTCTGTGCATGTGTTTGATAGTGACTTCCCATCATCCTAAGCAGCTGGTGAGTCCTGGTCTACAGTTTACTGATGAAGGAAGATTTCCTCCATTCCTCACCGAAAGCACAGCCTAAGCCACTTTAGTGCTGGTATCTTTCAAAGCCTACCATTGCTCTTCCTCTCTATGCAAAAGACAAATAGAGAAATAGGTAAGAGAGAGGCTTAGCTCAACATGGTACAAAGCAAGACAGTATCTGACCTCTGACAAAACCTAGAGCTTCACATAGACATATGTGGCACCCCAGATGCTACACGTGAAGACCTGCAAGGGTGACTGTTCACACCTGCACTGAGTGTAGGCTACCCATCCCCAGTGCCAGAAGGCATCACACATATGAAAATAGCTGCCACACACGGAAGCTACTTCCACTTCCCTTACTCTGATCTGCTTCCTAGGTAGTCATTGCCTCAGCTGTCCACAATTTTAAAGGAGTGATGGGAGAAGGCATTGTCCTAAAGCTGGAGGTAAGAAGGGAAAAACCTGCCCCTGTATGTTTTCGGCTGTAAGCACACCAACCAAACTGTGCCTACTTGCAGTCACTTCAGTGAGCAGACTATGTCTTAAGTCAGAGTACCAGAGAGAAAAATACTGCCTAAATGGAGACTTACTGTTGACATCAATTTATTGACAGAAAGTTGAATTCCTCCTTTCTGCTGCCAATTATCTCTTACATAATAATAATAAAAAATTCCTCTTTATATGATCTTAAGTGTTTTGAGCACTGTTCCCTTCCCCGAAGCACAATGTTTAAAAGCAATCAATGATTTCAGACACCCTTCCTTCCAGTTATCTGATTTGAATGTTGGGAAGCCTGATTTTCAGTAGGTATTTTAAAAAGATTCCAAAAAGTAGCAGCTTTCAAGTTGGGCAAACAACAGTTGATAGTAAAAGTACTAGTCACATTTGAAAACGTTGGCCTTCATATTATGTGCAAATAATGATCAATCAGCTACATCAATCAGTTACAAACTACGTGTCTGAGGGGTTTTTTTAAAAAAAATACTCATGATGCTAAAAATTACTTTATAATTGACCATTACCTATTTTAAGGGAGTTGATTTTTCCATTGATTTAATGTGATTGCTCCAGTTTTGACAAAGGCTTACTCCCTAGCAAAGGTGAAGAGACTTGGGCTGATTTGTAGAGACAGCACAAATCCAGACTCTGGCTCCCAGTCCCTAAGGCATAGCTCCACTGCTGGTACAGCTCCCCTCCACCAGTTGCAGGAGAACTAATCCTCAAATTGTCAATGGAGTGCAGACATTCCAGAGCCGGCCATCCCCAGAGCTCTGCATGGAGAAGTCTGAGCTGCCTGCATCTGCTGGTCACTCTCTTTGGGCTCTGTAGTCCATCGCAAATTGAAGTAGCACTGTGTGTTTGGGTATCTTCAAAACCTGGAAAAGTGAACATTGGCCTTAATCACTGGTATTTATGATTCATAAAGAAATGGGAGAAATGTGAATAAGGAATATGTGATATGAACAAAAGATGTCTGTCCCCACTGACTAGAATCACTGGAATCATTCTCTTCTCCTGCAGTCATTGCACTGCATTGGGTCTGCCAGCCTGGCTTAATGCAGCCTGACTGCAGCTGTGTCTGCTTTGGTTTCCTGAAAGAACTTGCAAGTCTAGCATGGTAACTTGTCATCTGCAAGCCAGGAGTTTTATTCACTCTTTGCTAGAAGCCACATTAAATAGCAACATCAGTCTGGAGACCAGCTTCTGCAGCAATGTTCTTATCCTTAAGCCTGTGCAGATGGGTGATTCCCTGTGTGTTCGCTTTAATGGCTGTGCTGCTGAAGACACTAAGATTCTAAGACATATCTCTCCAGGGGGCTCTTGATACGAGAGTAAAATGAAATTTGTGTCCAGTTTGCTTGGGCCTCACCAGTGCCCTAACAGCAGGATGCTGTATTAGAAAGACACCCTTCACAGGTGCACCTTTCACAGAAAGACTGTCAGAAAAACCTGAAAAATACACATTATTTAACCAAGCTCATAAACAGCAACTTCTCAAAACAACTAGAAATATTTACGCTTCCTATTTTCTTGGAGTTCAGGAATCTGTGGCTTTGTTACCAGTGCTGCCTGTGAGGTT
The DNA here is from genome assembly GCF_000700745.2 of Antrostomus carolinensis. Lineage (NCBI taxonomy): Eukaryota > Metazoa > Chordata > Aves > Caprimulgiformes > Caprimulgidae > Antrostomus > Antrostomus carolinensis. The sequence continues at coordinate 129,385 of NW_010307293.1, forward strand.
ATTGAGAAATTAATTCTACTGTCAATGTGTATAGACAGAGCTTTGCTATAAACATGCACCCAAATAATATGTATTTTCTCTTCCTTTCCTCCCTCCAAGCACTGCGCTAACAACATGAGTCTTTACTATCAGTACGACTCACGATTATGTAGCGATAAGCAATCCACACTCAATATGCCATCCTATTAGGCAGTGTTAAGTTATTACAGGTCGTATTGCTGAGTCTAAATAAGACCTGACAGAAAAGCTTATTAATATGAAAAAAAACTCAAATTAAAAAAAAAAATCCTCTTTTCCTTTTTTTCCTCTAACTAGATTTAGGTATTTAGCTCAAAGCTCCCAATCACCTTTGTGAGAGCAGCCTCCTGTGGCATGGGAGTCTCACACAGAAGGGCTGTACGATTCCCAGCATTGGATTAGTACTGGTTGCACCAGTCCCTTCCCTTAGTTGACCCTGCAGGGAGCAGGAGCTAATGTACTAATTCCTCTCCCAGACTCTTTGGCTTTTCTGGTCTCATGAGCAAGCCTCACGGTCCCTGGAGCACAGATGACACAGAGAATGTTAAATGTAGCACCTTCCCACTCTTTTTTTTTTTTATTTGTTTCCAGCAGACAGACAAAACCTGTAGTGGCTGCCCTTCTTACTAAACATGCTACAGCCCATAGACCAAATGACAGACTAGTACAGCGATGAAGAAGTTGAAATGTCAGCTTATGCCACTCCTTGATTCACAGCTTGCCCTAGAGACAGGACTTCATCTTTTAGCAAGCATATCCACCTATCATGTTAAATGACAGTATTAAAACATCCTGTCTTCTGTCTTGGATATTCACCCAGCCAGTTACCTCCCCACAGCATTGGCCTAACTTACATGTGCAATTACATACTGTTAGAAGGAAAAGCAAAAAACAAACAAAAAACCCAAAACCAAAACTATGGCTCATTCACACTGACAATACAATCATCGCAACCACAGTGATTTAAATATAAAATTAAACACCAGGACTGGTGAAGTGATTGCACAATTCCTTGTCATTGACTGAGTAAAACTTCTGCTTATTTGAATTCAGTGTAACTATGGACTGCTGAAACCACGCTGTCCTTTGTGCAGCATTTTGGTCTTCACTAGGGAGCGTGAGGAGCCTCAGTGGTATGTCCAGTAACGTGTCTTCATCTCACAAAGTGCTTTAAGCTCCTGCTG
>NW_010307293.1:130619-133108 GCF_000700745.2 Antrostomus carolinensis
CAAGTGCTCAAGTTAAGCACAAATGTGTTTTCCTGATTCAAGGCTCAGGAGAATACTGCATTGTTGTTAGCACGTATAGTATAAAGCAAAAAAGGAAAATCTGGATTTTTACAACCCTTTTTGATCATTTGAAGCAAGTTGGTATCTTGACTTACTTGAAGTCAGAAGTATATCGCTGAATCTAGATATGGATGGGAGAGGATTTTCAACCTTAGGTGCTAGGGGCACATACTGGTGACTAGTCAGTATAGACTATGAGGCTCTAGTGACAGTAGCAGTGGAGTCCTGTGTCCTGGAAATTTTCCCAGCAGATAAATGCTTACCCTCATGAGTACAACCACTATAATCAGCGAGGAGTCCCATCAATCCTAAAACCTACATCCCAGAAATAACTGACAAATAAAGCACCCTCAAATATCATCACATCCTCCCTCTTTCTGGTTTGGTTTAGGAGAAAAGGGTATCTCTATGCCAGGAGATAAGTGTCCAGAAAAGCCCACTTGGCAACTTGCTCTCTGTTACAGTAAAGGAACCCAGTGGATCTCATATTGCCCAGGGAGGATGTCTTCTCAAAAATGACCCACTGAACTCCTTCTAGACACTGACAAATAGATATTCTCTGCCCGAATGTTTTTGCATGCTCTAAGAGAAAAGCATTAAATGGTTAATATGTCCCATGTCTGGTACTGTCTTTACGTCCTCAGTGATTTTGGAGCCATTCCTTACACTGAGCATCCAAAAGACAAGGAAAACAGTAACAGGACTCTAAAGTGATCATGGTGCAGATGTTTAAAAATACTTATCAAAGGCTACTGCTTTCTTGAGTATGATGAGGACAACAGCAAGGAGGACCCTATGTTAAGACAAAAGGTTATTAACTGTGTTATCCATATTTGACACCCCTTCCCCCAGACTGCTAGCCTCAGTCCTAAGAGTGAGCACCTGAGACATCAACAGCTCAGCACAGTGTGAAGTGGTGGCTGTCTTGAAGGAGTATGCCTTGAAAGAAGGGTTTTCAGTTGGGACAGTTTCTCAACAACAAATCTACTTATATTTTAGACTAATAAATGTTCAGAACCCAGAAGCTTCAACTTCAAGAGACACTGATCCCTTATCCTCCCTTAGAAAGGATTTGAAACACCAGCACTTGAGAATATTACTTTTCCCATCATTTCCACCATGAAATTTAGTCATATCCTTAGTGAGAAGGGTAAGAGCAAGAAAGGACAGTTTTTCCTATCCCAGCCAACAGATCTGTTTCAAGCATCATTTGCTAGAAGATAATTTTCAATCAGAAAATATTTTTGATTACAGTAGTGGCAAAAATTACTGGGGGATTTTTTGCCTTCACCCATCTTTGTTGTTTTTGGCAACAGTCAAAATTAAGCCAATAATGAAAACAAGATACTCTGATATTCTAGAGATCCAGGCATCTGGAAAACTCCAAATTTGTTAAAGTCAGGAATGTAAAGCTATACCATGATGCTCTGGTATTGTTTGGTTTCATCATCTGTCTCTCTCTTTGCCCAACTTTTATCAGACAAGACAGAAAGCAGGCACTCTTTATTCTGTATGCACAGTAGCTCTCTCAAAAACATCTTTATTCAGCTACTTCGCTAATGTCTCCGGCAAAGGCATCAACATGCTTTGTGCAAAATGAATTACTGCTAATTAAAAATCAACAGAAATGAGCATGCAACACTCTGTGCCCCATTAATATTTTAACCAGCAGCATGAGTAATTAAAGCTGCGCTAATTTTTTCCTCTCTCGCACAGCATCTATAACCAGTCAATAAATTACATAAAAAGTACAGGTGTGTTTCGCTGTCAGAGGCATAATATAATGATAAATCGACATCATTTCTCATACTTAATGGTCCCCCATTTGGTGCCAACTAAGAACTTGCTGTTATCTTTGCATTTGTAAATGACACACACACATACCGCACACACACACACACACAAACACACACGCTTGCTCTCTCTCTTTTACACACATATATGCACACATACACCACCCCCCTCACCCCCTCACGGGGCTAAAAAGCAAGGCCACACACCAGCACTAACCTACACTCTGGGTCTTCCCCAGAAATTGGGAGAGAGGGAATCTGCTTGACAAAGTACCTGGTGCTATGTGGTTTCCAGCTCCTTGTGAAACGCCGTGTCCCTAGAAGCAGCTTTCCTCAGCGAGGGGCTACAACAGACAGTGATTAGAAGGAGCGGTTTTGTTGCTCTTCATCAATACATTAGAAAATATGTTTACAGGACCCCAGCCCCGCACTCAAACAAAGATCATCAGGGAAGCCAGTTGTGTAGATCCATTTTAACCATTACTGTGTTGAGGTCTTCCCCCCTCCCCCCCGCCCCAGTCAGTCTATACAGATGATGTGTTACTCTTTTTTTCTTACATAAAGAACGTTGCCACTTATTTACAACTTCCTCCTGAAGGTTTTAAATTATTTCACTCCCCCTCCATAAATTCCTGC
>NW_010307293.1:133253-155492 GCF_000700745.2 Antrostomus carolinensis
GAAAGAATTTAGGGGACAGTCACTCCATGAATAGTCCTTTTTGCCAAAGAGCACTAGTTTAGAGGAGGAAAAAAAAAAAGAAAAGCTTTTTAAAGATGGAACAGCGTACTGTAGTCTGAGGTAGGCTGATTTAAGCTGACTCCAGGCTGTACATCAGAGGGTCAAAGTCATGCTGCCAGGAATACAGAAGTGACTAAGCCTGCACTTGGAGTTAAAACAAGTGAGAGAATGTACCTTTTTGCTCTCAGGAATACCTGTTTTCTGCTGGACCAGTGAGGTTCACCTCCTGGCTACCAGCACCCCTTGCACCAAAGTAGGTGGGCAGCAAAGACTCTGCATGCTGGGGCTGTGTCTACTCTCCTAGCTGGGCTTTCTGCTCAAAGGGGAGCATATAGCCGCAAGAGTTAATGTGATTTTACAGCTCCCCGGTGAGGAGTGAACATGCCGCATACTGTACATGCTCTGATGCATGCCTTGCCTGGGGGGATCCTGAGACAGAGAATGCCCCCAACTTGCTGGAGCTCACCCAGTCCTTATTCCATTAATTCAATAGAGGCTCGACAGTTCTGTATTTAAGACAAAAAAAAAATAAATCTACGCTACCCTGTAGAAACTATGATTCTTTGTTTCTACAAGTTAACTAAATGCAAGAGACCATTTTTAATTCAATATTACTTAAGCAGAAAATAAGTCCCTCATTCATTTGTCCTGTAAGTAGCTTTTTTATTTTTACTAATTAAACAATTGTTTACTTTATAGTGGCAGTAAAAAATACTGAAAGTACTTTTAGCCTAAGGCAACCAGATGCCCCAGATTCATCAGGCCAGTCCCATTTTTTTTAATGGACCTTCCTGTTGTCTGTTGCAAATTGTTCGGGTGCTGAGCTGTTCCAGTTTTCACAACCCCCTTCCCTTCCTCCCAGACAGCCAATGCTCCAGCCCCAGTTCACTTCCTTTGTGTCTGACATCTGCACCATTAGACACCGGAAAGGTGGGCAGGTAGCCCAGTGGCCACAAAACCTGTTTCATTTCTTGGCTGTACCCCAACAATCCCGCTGCCCTACCCACAAAAATCTTCCAGGATGCTAAGACCGCAAATCTGGTCAGCTTATTTTAGCCAACTGTACTATTTAGAAAAATTAAAACAATTATTGCTTGATTCAAAATGTTTATCTGCCTCTTTAGTTTTCACAGAATGTTTCTGTGTTTTATGGCTAATATTTTACTGCAGAGAAGTAATTCTTCAAAAAAAAAAAAAAACCCACAAAATATCGTTGTTCTGAGATAGCTGAACCTGAAGCTGTTAATTTATTTTTTATTTTGCATTTTGGGATTTTCCAGGGGAGTGCTGACTCTGAACAAAAGGCATGAAATAAAGTTGGAATAAGATGTAGCCATACAATAGGTGAGAAAGTTATTTGTATAAAAACCCTCTAGAATAGCATTGAGTAGTAACATTATTGGGAACCAAAGAAATTGCTTGATATCTGGGCTGCCATTCTTCCTCAGGGAAACTGTATTTAACAACAACAACAAAAAAAAAGACACAAAGCACACATAAGTGCCTCTCATAACGTGAAAGATTTCTGTTTAATTTTGTTTAAGTGTTCTGTGCTATCAGTTGCTGCTTGAATTAAATGAAAAGCAATTTCAGTGGTAAACTGAACCCTTAAATGTAAGAAAAAATTTCCATTTTCTTTTGAGCTATGATCTTAAATTATAGCGGTGCCCACTAGAGCTGTTTGAGCTCAGGTTGTGTTGGTGTGTTTGTTATAATAAACCCCTTACTTAAGCAGGATTATGACTTGGCCACAACAATACCTAGCAGAATAAAAGGTGACAGGCAAACTCTTAGCCTGGGAAAGATTTTTATTTTTTATTTTTTTATATTTAAGATAAAATCCTCCTAAGTTTATCACTTTAACGGAGGTGTTGTTAATATCTTTACTTATTAAAATAAACATACTTTGACAGCTGCCTCATTTGATCACAAGTACAATTAGGACTTTTAAATAATCCTTGTTTTGAGTCTCATTTTTAAAACACAACACAGATCATGTCCATTGTGAGAAAGCATTTATAATAGCTGACTGAAAATCCAATGGTGATTTTTAGAATTTGAATAACTGAAATAAATAAAGGTGACAACTCAATAGCAAAAAAGCTTTTCCAAATTATTTTTGCACTGCTTGAAAATCAGCTTCATGCCAAAGTAATAGTGGACAGTTTATATATATATCCTCAACCATAACAGTCATATAGGAATATTCTTAAATATATGCTATAATTTTTAAAAGTATAATCTTACACTTGAAGCTGAATTTAAATAGTCACAGCTGATGTAAAATGTCCCTCAGTGGTATGTGGCAGCCATTTTAGATATTCAGGTTGTTTTGTTGTTTTTTTCTAGTATTTATACAGTAGAAATACAAATACTTGAAGTATGGTGAATCCCATTGGCATATCATAAATACAGTGCAGCATTTCAGGATAACAGATGAATTTCTGATTTTCCTTTGAAGACAGTATCTTTGTTTTCTTTTTTAAAATATGATTATAAAAATAAATTAAGAAGAAAATAAAGCATAGAAATATAGGATCAATATCCAAACATTCCCTAAGAATGTTTTGCCCTTTCGTCACACTAAGGCACTTGAAGTATTTTGAAACATTAGTTAATTTGATTTCTCAATGTCTGTAAGAAAAGTCTGAAAAGTGTATATCATCTTCATTTCACAGATTAAGAAATTGATATTTAGTGACCTGTCGGGGACCACTCAGGAAACCTGTGGAAGATCTGAGTATGGACACCTTGCTGCACAGCTCTTCATGATGCTCCTCCCCAAAACACACCTTACCTCCCCAGGGCTGCACAGGACAGACCTGTGTAATGAGAGTTTATAAAGGCAAAGATGATGCAAGTCTGTCTAATGACAGCACATAGCTTTTTTGTAGCATCACCTTGGGAAGATACTTAAACTAGATCTGACTATTTATTGTGTGGGCAGTGATACATAGCTCTGGAATAATTGAACTCACAAACACAATACTTTTCAGGCTTTGTCCTCTTAAGACAAAGATATAGCTTATAATGTTCGTGGTTTTTGCTACCTTCTTGGGAGGTAGGGAAGCAGGACAGGAAAAACACAGGAGTCTGAAGAGGGAAAGATAATTTCCATTTTAATTCCATGTTACCTGGAATTGTGTTGTGTGAATCCTAACCAAATAATGAATGAGTGAGATTCAGAGGTTCAGCTTGAATACCTTCCCACAGCTGCTCACACAGCCCAAGCTGCAATGAAGTTGTGTCTTTCCCAGTTACTGCTTTGTGATCTGAATCAAGATCATTTGCTCCATTTCTCCCCAGCTCCATTTTAAAACCAGCCAAAACATACTACTTGTTCCTGGCTCTTTATTCAAGCACATTCTTGCCTGTGTTTCATCCCATCATCTCAACCCCTTGAACCCCACGCTGGGCACCAAAAAAGACTGTGGTGGTTTCACTTGGCTGGCACTTGACTAGCAGCCGAACTCAGCCACTCGCTCACTCCCCCTTCCTCAGGGTATAGGGAAGAATTGGAGGGGCAAGGGTAAGGAGATTCATAGGTTGAAATAAGAAAAATTTAATAATCGAAATAAAATAAAACTTAAAATAATAATTATATTAAAATAATAATGATAATAATAGTAGTAAAATATGCAATTGCTCACCATTTGCCAACTAAGCCCGGCCTGTTCTTGGATAATGATCCCAGAGGAGCAAGAATCCTGAATCGAAACCGCAATCCCAGAAGAGCGAGAACCTGAGTGGAAGTCAGAGAGAGCAAGAGAGGGAGAGTGATAGGACAAGACGAAACTGCCTTAAGTTGCGCCAGGGGAGGTTTAGGTTGGATATTAGGAAAAAATTCTTCACTGAAGGGGTTGTCAAGTATTAGAACAGGCCGCCCAGGGAAGTGGTGGAGTCACCATCGCTGGAGGGATTCAAAGGACGCGTAGATGTGGTACTCGGGGACATGCTTTAGTGGTGAACTTGGTAATGCTGGGTTTACAGTTGGACTAGATGATCATAATGGTCTTTTCCAACCAAACTATTCTATGACTCTCATTAATATACTGAACATTATATTATATGATATTGAATATCCTATTGGCATATCCAAATGCCAATCTAGCTTATTTATTTAAATATTAATCGCCCACCCTCCCCCCAGATCTTGCATTTGAAGACTAGCAAAACAAAGTCCTTTGATTTCCAGGGACAAATGAAAACACTGGTATGTTATCAACACTTTTCTCATAACAAATCCCACACTGAAACCAAAACACAGCACTAAAAAGAAAACACAGCTACTAAAAAGAAACCTAGCTCTGTCCCAGCTAAAAACCTGGACACCGCCCCTTTTCTACCATAACAAGCTCAAACTGTTACACTTTTAAAGCCCTTCATGGCTATGGATCCCCCACAGATCATCTTCTGCATCAACTTGTATGTTCTCACTTGGTCACTGCCAGTGATTGCAGTCCCCATTCCTCATCAATCAAAATTTCCTGGAATTATCCTTATACTTTTTAGCAGACTGTCCCTTATGTTTCAGAGGAGTTTTCAGCAAAATCTGTACAGCCTTTACTTCATATTCCTTCAGCTCTTGCCTTGAAACTCACCTACATTTAAAATTAAATAAAGCACCTGACAGTAGTTTTTGTGTGGTTACTTGTCCCTGTTATGCTAATGATAATAATTTCCCTGTTATCTGATGCTCCTCCATTGTGTTGCATTCACCTATTGTTCCTTGTCATGTTCATAGAGCCTCCTTGAAAACTCATTTAACTCAGTGTAAAGGCTCCCACTGCTTTCAAAGACTTGGGATCAGGCTCTTGGATGCTAAGTCTCTTGCATTTTATAGGCACAGTTAGGAACACAGTGGGGGTCCTGTCCAAGTAAATTGCACATCTTACAACATTCTATCCTTCCTCCAGCCTGTACCTCCATAGCAGCTAACTTCCTTTTGGTCCTGCATAAAGGGTGAAGACCTACCACTGAGCATTTTTTTTTCATTTAAAATTAAATTTAAAATGAAAAGAGGGGTTCTTCAGACTTTGTTTTGAGGACTCTTAAGCTTTGTTCTGTGGTAGATCTCCTTTTATCCTAATCTATTTATCTATTTCTACTTTATATATTCACTTAGTTAGCCACTCAACTAATTCTGCTAACTTTGAATTATAATAGCCCAGTCCCACGGGTATTTGAAATCCAAAGCCACTACTGGACCTAGATTTTTTTCAAGACCTACCCCAAAAATGAAAACACAAAAGTTTCTCAAACCTAGGGCGGAATGAGCCCATTTCTGGCAGTGACCCCTTCAAGCACAGAGGTGTAGGACTGTGTAGAGTTACCCAGAACTTTCTATTAAATTTACAACACTGACTCTATATTTCTGCATCAAATAATTAGAAGGAAATGGGTACTTCAGAGGTCGGTGGGGTAACGAGAGGTCCCTGAACAGAGACAAACAGAGGACCTACTTCTACCACCTCCCTTTTCCAGGCAGAGGTAACCCAGAAAGGTCCTCCTTATCTCCCTGTCAACCGTCAGAGAAAGAATAGCAAATTTTAAAATCAATTCTGGAAGAGTTTGCAAGTTGGCACAAGAGCCTGTAATGGCTCTAAACCTTTAACATTATTTTAAGGCTATATTTAAATATATATCTGTCATTTAAAATAACTCCCATGCCCTCCTCCCATTTGCTATTATTCATTTCAGCACCGATGCAACAGCCAAATGGTTTCCCAGCCTGTGTCGCTAACACTTGCATAATAACTTGAGATCTCACAACCCCTCTATTTATCAAGCAACAATGTTACCAAAAATAACTATATGCATAGCTATAAGGGGAGCTGGGGAGGGGGAGAGGGGGAACGGGAATGGGGAGGTTTGTCAATACAATTTGAAACCTGCAATAAAGAGCTAGCGTTGAAGCTTTAACAGCGTGTAAGTCACTTTTCCTGACGGGGCACTTAGCACAAGGTGGAACCAGAAAAAGGGGTTGTGCAGGCCCTCAGATACACTGCTCCCATCGCCCCAAGAGGCGCCAGGACTGCCAGGTCAACCTGGGGCTCCTGAGGCCACCACACATCACTGCGAACCGGCAGTGAGTACAATGGGGGAGACTTCTTAGTCAAGATTCACAATATCAGCTCAACAAACCCACAGAAGCCCCTTCTCCACTGCATCTTCGCAACCCGGCAGAAACCATTATTTCCCTTGCTACGCACCTATTCTTAATACTACTAATTCACAGCAGACTGATTTGGGCTTAGTGCAAAATGCAGTAGGTTAATCAAGAAGGAATGTCACTGTTGTGTCCTTACTGTAAAGTATTTCTCCTGTCTCTGTGAGTGTGGTTTTTCTTTTCAAAGCCTGAGCATTCCTGGGGGTGGGAGGGAAGGAGAAAGAGAGGCAGCAGCTCTTTAGAAAGGCTGCTTCATCTGTGAAGTTTACAAAATACCATCAGCATTGCTGAACTAATGAATAACAAGAATGTGTTGTCTCTAGCTTTTATGCAGACTGTTCTGAAAAGATTCAGAACTGTGTGGGACCTGCAGTGTTGATCTGCCTATTCCAGGTACAGCTTCAATGATTTTTATCTCAGCTTGGAACACAGAGTGTGTTCTGATACTAATACTGATAAAAGCATAAAGGCTGATGCCATCTGCCATGGCAACTATCAAGATGGCAGCTGCTTTTCATCAGCTTTATCTGAACTTTGCATTAATGGGAATTCAGACACTGTGGGTGCGTTTTCAAAAAGGACATAAAAATGATAGCACTCCTCTGAATAAAACCAATTCGTCAAATATCAACCTACTCTCATCTCCTTTATCTTTCTGGTAAGAAAAACGAAAAGGGGGGAAAAATTCCATGTGTGCTCTCTTTAGATCACCTTGTCTCTTTATCAGCCCTACTCTCTGATGCCAGAGGTATTAGACGCTTCCACTCACACAGAAGCAGCAGCAGGGCTGTAACCCTGAGAGGCTCTGACTTTGAATCCCAGTACTGGCATTGCTGCTACAAATGGGATTCAAATGTGCAGTGTCTGAGGGCAGTGCAATCAACAAAATAGCATGCTAGTGTTCAGAGCCTACCACAGGTAATAATAGAGGCTTTTCCCAAAGAAGGAAAAGAGAAAAAAAAAGAAAGGGAGGAGGGGGGAGAGGAATGAGGAGAGGAGAAGAATGCTGTAGTAGTCATTCAAAGGGGCTTTTTTTTTTGTCTCGGCAACAGTTTACAGCAGGTACACCTTCTCCATGTTCATTAGCAGTGCTAGAACATGACAATTCACTACCAAAAAGAAGCTAATTGCAGCACACATGCTTTGTGTTGCTGGCTATAAAAGTATATATGAAATATAAATATAAGATGGTAGTATACTAACATATTAGAATGCTGTTACACTTCTACTGATTTTGCTATTTTCCAGAAGGTTATTTTCCCTGAATTTTTTCCTCTGCTAATTAAATCTTTATTTGATTTATTTTTTTGCTTTAACTTAGCATCTGGCTCTCTCCTTCTCAGAATAAATTTTATTGAATTTTAAGTAGATATAGATATATAATGGATGTAGCTAAACAAACAAACAAAAAAAAAAGAAAACAATGATGCTAAACTGTACATACACCAGAATCCAAAAATTTACAAAACATATTCTCAAAAGAGTGTTTGTTGCTACTACAGATTGCTTTGGCAAGTAAAACTGAAATGCTTGAACGTCAGTGAAAGAAAGGCTAATTAAAAAGCAGAATTAGACATAGAAAGCAAGTTAGACATAGAGAGGACAAGGACCAGAGACTGGCTTGGGCAAAATACTGAGTGACTTCAGCTTTCTAAGAAGTCAGTTGCAGTTGAGGGAGCTCCTCAGCATTGCAAGCCAAGCCCCAAGGGACCGAGTTTACTCCAAGTACGAATAGCAGACCAAATCATCAGCTGTTGTAAATCAGCTTAGCACGACAGCAGTCACACGTAGGGCCTGAGCCGGGCCAAAGGCAGAGGCAGCTTGCTGGCTTGCTCACTGTGACTATTTGGCCCAGAAGCTCTCAAGGTTGATAGGAATCTACAGATCCACATCTGAATTAAAATTATGAACTGTACTAGCAATAATTTTCTGTACTGGTAATAATGTTGTCCATTATAAAATATTTTCATTCCTTCTCAGTATTTGCATCTGGAAAAAAATATTAAATACCTGATTCTGCCACAACAACATGATTGTTGGAAGCCAGGGAGGAAAGGCATGGCTGAGACTTACAAAAGAGATTATTACATTTTCCCTCTGCAATCCACCGTCTCAAATACGCACTCATCTTCTCTTTTTTATTGTTGTGTCATATACTAAAAGAGGATAGTAGGCAAGGTAAGACAACATTTATTTTCAACAATGTGAAAGGCAAGAGAAAAAAAAAAGTGTACTAAATTTCAGTAAAGAAACTAAGTAGTGCAAAAAACCCAAGATTTCTCCAGATTTTGTTTTCCAATGCTTCCAGTCCAACTCAGATCCTCAGTTACTACTGGGACACTGTTGGAGCACTTAAATTAAGGGAGTTCCATAAATTCAAATGAGTTTCCTTTTATTAAAAATTAAAAATAAAAAATATTAAGAGAGATCTTTGTTTATAGGCCCTGTAGGGTGATGAAAAGCTGCTAGACCAACAAGACCAGACGGAGGTCTTGTTGTCTTCCTGTAATTTCCTCCAAATTATGTTGAGATACCTTGATACATCTAGAAGGAATATGAAGAACTTGACAAACCTAAGCAATGAGGAGCTTGAACTGCTGAAACTTTTGTTATCCTTTCTACTGAAACAGGAGATTTTTTTTTATCTCAGAGACCTCAGTTCTACAGTACTTTTAGGCACTAAAAACATTAATCTAAAAAAAAAAATGCCTTGCACTATAAAGTAACAGCAATAAAATAAAAGCATAGAAAAAAAATGAAGCTAGGAAAGCCAAAGCAGAGCTAACACCACACAGAATTTTAGGACAAAATTCCGTGTGTGAAAAAGTCGATTCACCTCTCCCCCTTGCATAAACATAATATTAATGTTTAATGCCTACAGCAAAAGAAAACACTTTCTGGAATGGGGTGAATGAAAGCGTATACAGAGCCACCACATTGCTCAGTGCTGGCTACTCTTCCTGGGAGCTATGAGAGCAGTGATTTTTCAATAAAAAAAAGCAACAGGGAGAATTTTAAGTCTTACCAAAAGAGGGACAATTCCATTCTCTAATAAACCCACTTCACAGTCTTTCTTATTCTTTATGACTCCATGGCTTTACTGTTGCCAACCATTGCTTTCATCATCTGAAGGCAACCAGAGTTTTGCCATTAATTTCCAGGCAAGCAGGAGTAGTGAAAAATGTTACAGCTTCTGAAACTCACCCACCCTCTCCAGCATCCAGAAAACTTAACCAAAAGTTGTGGTAGATTAAGCATTAAAGCAGCAGTTGAAGAAGGAAACAAAATTATTAGCTATGCAAATGGATCGTGACATCAAATTTGGAATAAAGGTTACAGCACTGAAAAAGGTATTACAGAAACTGAAAATGTATACCTGAGGATGGCCAATATGATATGAGAACTCAAGAACCTGAATTATTTAAAACTTTTGAAACAGCTGCTCCATGCTCTTCAGTAAGGAAAAGAGACAAAATAAATACAGACGAAAGCGAAGTACAACAGAGAACTCCATCACCTAAAAGAAAGCTTGAAAAATAAAGTCCATGAGCAGCAGGCTATTAAAAGTAGTATGACTGAACTCTGTTAAAGTCCCTACGGAAGTCAGTGGAGTTTGCCACCAACTCACTATATTTACCATGTTGTTCCTGGAGTGGGGTTTCTTCAAAAGGGAAAAACAAGTATTGAGGGTATGTACATTAAATATTACACATTGCACAATCTTTACAAACTGTAAAGTAGTTAGGTAAGTATTTGGAAAAAAGTATAAATTAGAATAGTATTACTAATCAAATTATTCTGAAGTTGTTGAAGGTACCTTGGTTTAGAAGAGTAGAGGGACTAGACCTGCATGATGAAACTAAGTATGGACTTTTCATTAAAAAATATCAAGACACCAATAGATACATTATCACCTAGTACTCACAATGCCCTGTCACCAGAGCACAAGCTACTGCAATATATTTCATTCAGCTTCAGTAGGCCAAATCTTAAGTGGGATTTAGCTAACCATCTGCATTATTTTGCACCCAAAAGGTTTTGAAAATATGGTGCAACTGGCCCAGGTCAGTCTCCTGATATATGAGCTGCCTTGACAGCATGCTCCTTAGCAAAGATATAATGTGTGGTAATACATGGACACACATGACTGAGTTTTAAATTAAGGCAGATTTTATAGACTTTTGTGGTTAAAGTTGGAGATTTTGAGATGCAGCACTGTGTCGGTCTCATTAAGACACTGATAAATTGTATTTACCCTTACTTTTTTTCTCACTTAAATTTTAAAATTGTGAGAGTTAGTGTAACATGCAGGCTCAGAGAGGAAGCAGCCTGCAGGTCTCCACAGTATCTCATCCTTTCACATAAAGTGGCCTTTGATCTCTGCACTTCTGCCCACAACCTTATACAATGTCAAGACTGTTTGCATGTAGCAAGGAGTCCCATTCCAGTTCCATGGTACTGTGTGTACAAGGAAGTATAAAATACTGTTGTCTATTATTAATAAAGGCAAAAAACCTGATGTCTGGCATTGAAATTATTTTGACATAGTAATATCGCATTGTAACTGTGTCACCAACAGAGAGGCTCTGTGTATTCCTGCTCTTCAATTAGTCTGCAGTTGTAATGGTCTGGTAATGGGGTCTCCATAGAGTTACACTGAAATTGTTTTCTCCATCCTCATCTTACATTGTAATGGCACTCAAGCAGGGTCTTCATAGACATGCCTTGCAGTCATCATTCATCACCATGAAACTGGTATTCTGCTAAATAAACTTTCCAAGACTTTTTAAATGTGACATGAACTCTTTGTCCAAGCGAACTGAAAGTTGGTGTGACATGGAAAAACAAGAGGAGATGGAAGTTGGGTAACTCTTTTGCAAAGGCAAATATTGTTGCTGCTATGAACTTTTATAGTTCTCAAGGCCTAAATCTACTCAAAGGATTAAAAACTTAATCCTGAAGCCTTTTTCAGGGAAAATATATAAATGTTGCACATATTATAAATTATTTCAAATAGAATATTCAACAGCTTGTTTTGTAGTTTGGAAAAAAAGGTGAAAAAATGAATATGCTTACTGGTCATTGAATATATTATTGAGCAGACTTTTCTTCACACATACAACTCTCTGTGAGGCCATGTCTGCGATGGCTCTGACATTGGACAGGCTTCCACTTTGGGTTTCATTTAGAGGAAACGACTTGTTTCAGTGCTTTCATGAATCAGATTTCAAAGATCTCTAACAAAATGTTCTAAGGATAAAGTCACTTAGTTTCCTTAGAAAGCTGTATTTTATCTGTATCTCGTCCATATGTGTGTGGTACTGAAAAATAAAGCAGAGAGTATGTAGTAAAAGATCAACAGTTATTCTGTATTTATCTGATGTGCCACTTTTCTGCACTAAAATTGCCCTTATACAGTCCAGAAGACATTCAAAACAGAACCAGTTTAATTAATCAACAGGTGCTCTGCACTGGGATAAGAGCAACTATCTAGAACCTTGCAGATAAGATGTTCTATTGTGTTCCTTTAATAATTAGTCTGCTCTATCATGAAAGATGATGGATTTTGGCTTCAATGTGTCTTATATTTCTTACACACCAGGTAAGGAAGAGGTCTCATTTTTTACTCAGGTGCATTTGAGAGGAGAATCAGGTACCACAAGTGAGACTCAAAGCTGTTCCTGCAAACATCTCAAAATGTTAGTGCAACTCCTGTATAAAAACTCAGAATACAGCCTCTATGAGCCAAGACCAAGTTGTAATGGGAATGCTAGCAATGATATAACTCAGTAGAAATGGTGGGTAAAAGCCAGTGATATTGCTGTTCCATGTCAAGGTCACAGACTGTGCTTTAGGGGCCATGCATGGTCCCTTTCCATGGGAGAATATGGAAAGATCATGCTTGGTCCTACAGCACAGAAGGTCATAGCCTGGACTTTCCTCAGGCATTGCGTTTGATGGGTGGTGGATGATCACAGATGATCATAAGAGGGAAAGGAAGAGAGAACTAGAAGGGGAATGTTATGTGTGGGGGACTGGATTTCCCTCACCTTCAGCACCTACCGCAATGAACAGTGGCTCTGCAGCCTGCACTTGGGCTAGGTGGAATCCTTCTGACTCGATGACAGCGTGTACTCATTTCACACGTCTAAATTAATGTCACAGCACACTAAACCATGAAGACTGAATGTAGTAACTTTTGACAGTTTTTGAGGAGAAGATGCTGTTGGTAGCAAAGCAGGCTAGCAGTAACAGGAGAAAAAAAAACCAAGGGCAGAATACACTATTTCCACAGGTAATTTGATCACAGCCCCAGGAGCTCTGAGCACTTGACGTTACCACAGGCTTTTACAGGGGTTTTTTGGCATTCCTAGAGGAGACTGCGTAGTGAGCCATGACTCACACCACCTGCCCACCATGAAAACTACCACAGCCTGCCGCAAGGTTTAAAGTCAGTAAGTGTTTGTGTCTTCGGGTCACAAATGTTTTCTATATAATTTACATAAGGAGTCTGCAACAGAAGAAAAAAGAAAAATGCCTATTTTGTCAAGTTATTGCAAAAATAATTGGACAACCAAGAGGTCTTCCACCTGTTACAAGGCACAGATAAAGTAGAAGTTATTTTTTTTTTTTTACTGGTAGATATCACGCTGGGCCTAGAATTTAACATACAGATTGATTGATCTCTTTAATCTAATATTTGTTCATGGGGAGGCTGTTATCTTTATTGTGGTGACACCTGCTAGTGTCGTTATAGTTAAAGGCTTACTGTATTTCTATTATAAATGCCAGTTTGGGGTTTAATATATCAGTGGGTTAGCATTGCGTTGGGCTAAACACTGGCCTAGGAGTTGTCAATCCTAAGGCA
The DNA here is from genome assembly GCF_000700745.2 of Antrostomus carolinensis. NCBI lineage: Eukaryota > Metazoa > Chordata > Aves > Caprimulgiformes > Caprimulgidae > Antrostomus > Antrostomus carolinensis. Next base: position 146,351 of record NW_010307293.1, read on the forward strand.
CACAGCTAATTTTTTTAAACTCAAAACTGATTCAGTTCAGGGCTTTTTTCTTGAATAGAATTGCTAAAATACTGAGGGAGGAGAGAACAGTTGAAGTAGCATAGATTTCAATAAGCAAGTCTCACTCTCAAAAGCTTTATATTCAATACAATTTAAAATCAATGTGTGAAGATGCTGTCACCTGACTTGACAAACAGGCCAATAAACCACCCAGAGATGTAGTTTGAAGTGATGTGACGTATCTTGTGGTCTAGCGAGGCCACTTTGAGCCACCCTGCTCATGTAAAACGGTCCAAATGCCAGCAGAGCTAGCTGCTTTAGGGGTGCTCTGCATAAGGAAATGAAAGTGCTTTCATTCACTTTCAAAGGGAAAGACTTTCTCCAGTGGCACAGGCGGCTGCCTCATGTGCACTAACGGCTGGTAGAGGGGTAAGCAACAGTAAGAAAAAAAAAAAAATGAGGAAATGTTCCTGTTTGTTGAAGTGGGTAAACTGTTTGCTGTGCAGTTTAGTTTACTTTGAATGGCACTGCTGGGGGTAATGCTGCATTGCTTGGAGCACAGTCATGTCAGTTGGGGCATTTCTGGACATAAGCAAACAGTGTAAATGGGGGTGGACCTGGGGCTGCTCTACCCTCTGTGAGAAACTACAGCATCAGTTGATTTCATGTCGCAAGAGGGTAACAAAGGCACCCTGAGGCTAATTTAGAGTGTCTTTCTAAGAAGTTGAATAAATGATTCTAGGCAAATCACCATGCTGACATGGAAAATACTGCTTCCAGGACAAGATCTAGCTTTTTCAGTCTTTGTTTTTGTCTTTAACTTAAATTTTCTAAGTTCCCTTCCACTCCCATGTCAGTTTTCACAGCTCCACTACATGCGTTTCCACTGTCTCACTCCATTTCTGCACAGCCCACTATCCTCTGTCTTTTTACAGAGATGAGCAGGTCTTGAATATGATAATATGCCACATGGTAAGAAATTCTCTCTAAAAAAGCTGGCACCTACATTCTAAGTACAAATCACGTGTGCTTATCTCACTTTCATACACAGTATGGGTACTGGTGTGCATGTGCCCACACAGATTTGGTGGGCTAATATCCAAAACTTATCCTCTCCCTAGGATCTTCTTCTATTTTTAGCTCGGACACACCAAATACAGATTTGAGCCTGAGCTTTCCCCTAAACTGGCTGCTTCTAAGGATCACTCCCTAAACTCCTCTCCATAACCCTTCCCTGGTTGTGGCACCTGAGTTTGTGCTCAGGAGACTTGCCTGATCTGCTGCTAGGGTGAGTCAGACACAGGACTGTATCATCATGCAGGTCCTAGCACACAATTTGCTTTTTCACGTGTATCTGCAATTAAATACATCCATTTTACATTAAAACTGGGGAACAGAACACCAGCTCTGCAGAAAATGTCGTCTTCCTTTATTACCCCTACAACACAGCTCAACCATTTATCTGTAAAGGGTGTATGAAATGGGAAAATACCCCACTCTAGACTATATATTCTCTTGTTCTACCTCTAAATTAAATAGTGTATTCTTCCCTGTCATTTTTATGTTTTTATATATTCATACACACACATTGATGCACATACCTGCGTTTCTTATACTCCAGCTGAAAAACTAGATTTTTACATGCCTTTTACCTTGTTCACTATCTTCAGATTCCTCATGTAGTTTCTACTTCTCCAGGACTTTCACCAATTCATCACAGTGAACATGGTTATTTTTTAATTGCTATCCATACTGTAGTAAATATAAATGACAAAAATCATCAAACATATGCTGCCTAAGTTGTATAAATATGCATATATGTTAAAGATGTGGTAGCAGGCAGGTGCACAGGAAATCTTCATAAAGTTAACAGCTACTGCAGCAATAATAAACTGATGTTACCCTTTCAAATGCTAGTCAGGATTTTGCAAGCATTAGCCACCACCGTGTGATTTGAGCAGTGCCACTAATATAGATATAGTCAAGCTGGCAACTTCTCCACCGCACCGTCTCCCCCTTTTCTCTCACAAAGAAATAGAATGCGTTTATTAAAATATAGATGCCATTTTCAGCTTGCAACGTTAACTGTGTTGTCTGTATCCCAAAGGTACTGAGCCAGTCAACGCAAACAGCTGTGCCACCTACTTGCAACAGTTGTACACTCACCACAAAGCACGGGTAGGAGGAGCAGGTTAAAGCAAATGGTAAAACTGCTAGTGTACCTCACTTTGCAGTTTACCCATTAGCTCGAGGGAAATTTCATCCCTTTGGAGAATGTGCATTGTATGTAGAGCTTGTAGCACAGAGTATTCTTTTGCTCTCATCTCCTATAAACCACCTACTGCATTTTTATGTTCTACAATCACATATACCAAAACAGTGTTTAGCAAATTAACATCGAGCTAAATAAAAGGCATATCAACCAACTTAGCAGGCAGCTTTTAGATGCTTCTGTACAGAGGATGTTGGGTGATCCGTAGGCTAAGTTAGCTGTATTTCCCTCATATTCTCATTATTTGCTTTTAGTGTAATTGGATGAGTTTAACAGGAAAATTAATTCATTTTCACAGGTTTTATCAGTAGCCTTGATTACTGCAACATGAAGGAATAAGGCAAGCTGATGGAGGAAGGCACTGATTCAGCGCATCCCCAAGGGCAGCCTACACAGGCGGGATTTCTGTAGAACCCTCACGATATGGAAAAACTGCCCTTCCACTCTATCCCTTCATGAGGTGAATCCCCAGCTGCAGGAACTCTCTGTGCACAACCACAGACAAGTACATGGCATGTTCGTGCATGCACGTGTGTGTGTGTGTGTGTGTTGGGGAGGGGGGGGAACACACATAGTTAACTTGTGTGCAAGTTATCAGCTTCTGCCACAGATAAATGGGTTTTGTTTGCTTCCTATGAGAGGCAATGAAAAAGCACCTCCTCTTTTCTGTCTCAGGACTGAAATCTTGCCCATCGTAGGCCAGCTGTGGTGTACTTGTTCAGCAAGTTTTCTCTCAGAGGTGAGATGTGAGAGGATGTAAAGAAATAAGAAAAGTAGCACATATATTAACAGCATATACATTAATACAGTTATGCAATTGTCCAGTACTTCCAGGTCCTGCTACCTCTAACAGGAGCAGTGTCTCAAGCAATACAGCAAACTAAGACTTCCCTACTGTTAACATCCACAGCACAAACAAAACACCAGCAGTTTTCCAAACGATGTTTATTTGAGGACAATATCTACACATCCTTGAATGTCTAGACCTTGTAATCCTTATCCTGTGATACAATAACACGAATACAATCAGTACTAAGTGTTCATTTAGAAAAATAAATACTTTTAACTACAGCACAATTAGTTGTGAGTTTCTTCCTGTCTCTTCAATGTAATTAACTAGGGCTTTATCTTACCATTTTCCTTGTATGCATTAGGGACTCAATCTAGGAACTTCTTCCTCACAGGACTCTAATATACTCTTATCTTTTTGTATTAATTGAGTTATCGCATACTGTCACAGAGGCAGTAGCTGAAACACAGATGCAGAAAGAGAACTGCAATCACTCCTGAATGTTACTTGAACTTAGAGAACTTCAACTAGGGACATGTTTCATCACCCAGTGCAGCCTTTTCAGGGGTCTGGTTTCCACATCCCTGGTACGTGGGCAGGGAAATTCCACTGTTAAAGACAGCTCCATTATCCCACTCAAATCATATTAGGGTTACTTGAAAACCACTTGTCTCGCCTTTTCTTAAGAGCACTGATGACCGCCTCTGATCTTCTGAGAAGAGCAAACCTCACTGGCATACAACAATGCACAAACATTGCTGTATCAGCAGTCTCTGTATGGGTGACAAGTGAGACTAAAAACATACATAGCACATACCAAGAAACCAACATGCTTTATTTCTGTCTTGTCTCCATCATGCTATGTACTGCTGTCAGTATGTTTTCCTGAAGCTATACCAGATTCCAATTTCTCACTTTCAAGGAAACAGCTGTTGCTAAAATCCACTCCCCCCACACACCCCCAAAATGGCTGCTTAGTTCAACAACTATAGTCATGCACATGAGACTAATCTTTGAGGTCATACTATTTAATGCAATGATAGGAAATGATAGTAAGTTGAAAAGCAGGGGAAACGAGAGCTGCAGAGTTCAGGTCTCCAGTGATACATACCTTTAGTAAGAACAAAAGCAACAGGCCTGATCAAATGGTCATCTGCAATTTACAAACACCTGCTATGTTTACTTTTATCATGACCTTCTGAGGTGGGCTCATCAAAGTGTCAGTCTTCCTAGACTAATGTATAATGACTATAACACTATGTAATGATCACATGAGGGATTGTTTAAATTGGCAAAATCCAAGAAATTCAAGAGGAACAGATCCAAGGATCTGACCTTCAATTTATAAACAAACAAGGAAACAAAATTCTAGCCCTGGCATCTGCAGAAGTGAATCTACTAAATAAGAATTATGCTTGCATACAGAGACTTGCAGTAGCAGACCTGCGACACAAATCTCTCTCTTGAGGACACAGGAGCCTCCCAGGCAGCTAATCTGACAGGGCTCTAATGAGCAGGTGCAACTGCTCATTGCTTAGCTCCGGAAGGGCTACCTGTACAGTCGCATGAAAGGAGGGTGGATTGTGAGCAGATCATAGAAGGTTAAAGCCAAAATAGTAATTCCAAAGAGTGGCTGACAGAAACTTTTCTGTTTTCAGTACAGTTTACAGTACTGCAGACCCCAGAAAGTGTCTTGCAGACTCCAAAGGCAGTAGGGTCCCTGAAGCCTTCAACAGACTAGGTGAAAAATCACATCCAGTGTAGCTCTCTTGCATGTCTCTTGATATTCACTGCAACAATGGACTGAGGAAATAAGCTGAGGTATATAAAGTCAGATCCATCTCATCAAGTGTAAGCCCCCTGTCCTTCCTCTATCCTCAGAGGTGATACAGCTGAGTCTACTCAATGAAGTCAGTAGAGTTTACTTACCAATTTTTTTAAACCTAGAATGAATATATAAAATAGGTCTAAGAAGGGATTCTTGTTCTCCACCACTGCTCTAAATATCTTCACCACAGGTATCTAATCTCAGGAGAGATGAACCCCTGATGCACAGCAAGTGATGTTGAAGAAAGGGACTGGGAGTTTTAAATTCCCAAGTATCTCAGTACCCCATACTTGAGGACTGGAGCAAATGGTCCTTCCGCCATAATGAACCCCATAGTGACTGGTCCAAAACTCAGTTTTGTTTCCCCACTCATCCTACATGCCAGAAGCCCCATTGGATCCCAGTACAACTACTAACCCCTCTTACCTTTGCAAGTGTGTGAAACTCTTTAATACAAATCAACACAGCAGGGAAGATTTTTATCTGATAAGAATACCGACATAGTCCCATTTAAACTGGTGGACTACTGTGCCTCACACAAGCCAAAGAGTACGTTTATAGGAGGGACAGTAAACTGGGATAGTGTTAATTATTAATTTAACCAAGATAAAGGTGAATACCTGTAAAATAATATTTTTTTGTAACATTCATTTTAATACTGCACACTTCATCATGAGATCTGTCCAGTACAAATCCCTGGTGCTATTTCAGTTCCAGATGCAGTTTAGAGAGACCTTGTTATGCCTGGATGCAGGTAGACTCAGATACCAACTCACATAATCACATGTCAGCAAATGAAGTTTCTACTGCAGGAGGGGAATCCACAGAGAGTCACTGTGAACCCTCCTGACCTTGGCATTTCTCTTTCAGGATACTTCCCTGTGCTCTCCCTGTATAACTCCATATATCTCCTTATTAAGAACACAATTTGACTCCGAAACAATACACATAAATTAGAAGTTCAATTAGCAAGATCAGGTAGTCACAATTAATTCATTTGGATATGATCTAGAAACAAAAAACCAAAATAGCCACTGCCTTAAAGATAAAGAAAGGCTTATTTTCCCACACGAGTATGCTTGAAAGGAATACAAGAGGGACTTAGACAAATGGACTAGCTCCAAATAATAAAATAGCAGTTTAAGAAAAATGCATAGGCCACAATCACACCAAATTATATACTCCTGTGCCCAAGCAGCATTCTCACTCTTGAATTAGAAATACACACTCTTAACTCCAAGGATGAGCACAGCCTATAATGACTTTTTTAATAATGATCTTTGCTTTTCCTTAGCAAGGAAACTGTATTTTTCAATTCTTTTATCTGCAAATGGCTTTACCATTTCTTATTAAACTTTCAGTAAAAAAACTGGTCTGTGACTGACAGTGAGCACAGTTTCTGCTCAAAAGGGAGAAGTTTAAGAAAATTATAACCATAGAAAATGACCTGTTCTGTGAGAAACAATTAGGCAAGCTGAAGTATAGATACCATGATACACTCAGCCCGTAGTCCCCAGAAACAAAGCATTTCTGGGCCATGATACACTGAGAAAATTACTATATAAACAGTAGCAAGGCCTGAACAGAGGCCCTCCCCACATCCTTTCAAATGAAGCAAAGAGAGGAAAAGGCATAGCTGTATCTCTCTGTTCTCACCCATTAATCTGTCTGCCCACTTCATGGATGTCAAGGAAATAAGGTTAAGCCTGAGGGCCAAATTCTGGTTTCACTTACTGTTACACTCTGTCATTTAGATTTGGTCAGTGCTTCACTGATGTGACCAAAGCAGTTCGCAACACTTTTATTTTCTGCTGTTTCAAGATGCCATGATTTTTTTCTTCATGGCAGTTAATGACAGTCTATATTTTTTATTAAAACCTGAGATTTACCCAAACAAAAGGACTTCGGGAAAACCCTTTACAGGCCAGCGCTTCTCCATGGCTTTAGAAGCCACTCTGGAGAGTGGCTATCCTCTCAGAGAAGGAATATAACCAGCTGACTCCAAGTGCCACTTGATCAATAATGAGATATTCAGAAGGAGTCTTAATTTTATCTAACCAGAGGGGTGAGACTATCATCTTCCCTGACAACCAAAAACTCAGCAGAGACCTCTTAAAGGGAATCATCTCCATTAAGTTGTTGCCTGCTTGCAAGCAGTAGCAGTAATAGCACTCACCAGCTTTCAGCTGGAAGTGATCGGAGGAAAATGCAGCAGGTAAATTAATGCTTTGCAGGGGCATTGCACACGTAGCCATGGCATTATGTCATTGTGGCACTCATCTATAGAGCCTGCAGGGACTTCCAGTCACTTCTAAGACTGTGCCTGAGGTTCTAGGACATCGCAGAAGCTAAAGCATAGCTGTCCTGCAATAACGTGTGTGTGCGTATGCATGTACACAGCCTTTCCACAGATCATGTTTCAAGGGTGCATCATAATGCCAGTGTAACATCTTTTAAATTAAAAATTTAAATGAAAATGTAATATTCTAAAAGACCATTTGCAAAAACTTACTCTGCTTTTTTTAAAATTTATGTTACGATAACGTAGTTGTTACTCCTGAATAAACTTTTTAGTGAAGAGCAAATATTTGAAATGGCAGGTTGGTAACCTAAATACATAAAACTTCTTTTTCAAAAACTTGTCTTTTTGGAGACTGACACATGCTATCATTAGTACATTTCAATATTTAGTCAATACTAAATAATATAACTCATAATTTCTTTAAACAGTTTATTTCCAACTGTACAGCTTATAGATGAGAGAAATAAAACTCTTCTCAGGCAGACAGTATGATCTTCCCAGGACTCAGAGAGGAAAAAAGAAAGAGAACTTTATCTCCAAAGCTTTAAGCTTGTGCTTGCCAATGCTGAGTTGGGTAATTGGTCTGACAAAGACAGAGGAAAAGAAAAAAAAAAGAAGAAAAAAAAAATGTAGTTCTAGTAAAAAAGAACTATTTTTGATGTAATAGAACAAGAATAAGACCAGCAGCCAAAGACAAGGATTTTTAGGAACAAGAAAAGAAGGAATAGTCTGACTTGCTAATAAATTAGATTCCAAGGTGCACGAGATATAAAAAAGAACACCTCACATAGGTAATAGCTGAAGACATTTTATGAACCAAGCAGATGATAATTCATCTTCTCTGTGATGTAACCCAACACTTTTTAGTCCCTTCTTAACAACCCTTCAATCAAGTCTCATTTCATTCAAATCTAAATAACACTTCAGCCACCTCCTACAGGGGAGGACTTGTAGATTTCCCTCTGGAAATACATTTCTATAACCTCAGAGTGTCCAAAAATCCCCAAATTTTATTTTAACTTCTACAATAAGAAAGTTTTAAAGATAGAATTGTGAAACCGAGGTTGCAAAACATGTCACTTGTTTTCAAGAACTTAATCCCATAGTGTTTGCAGTCATATATTCGTGTACCTTGCATTAGGTCTCACCTTATGTTGCATCTATATGTGGGCTGTAGCAGGCTTTCATGTAACCTAAGTAAACTTACAGTTATAAAACAATTATTAGCATAAATATGAATAATGTTCTTGAGACAGATTCTATCAACCTGACTGTAGGAAAACTTAGTGGTATGAAGCTGAAATTAATGCTTGCTACAAAGTGTCTCTCACTTTCATTGACCCTGTGACTTCTTAGCCCTGATGTACATCTCTACTTTTTAGATCAAGGTCATATGACAAGTATGTCCAGAGCAGATAAGCTAAATCTCTTCCCCATTTGAAATGATGAGTCCTTCATTCTCCCGAAAGCCCATGATGTACTCAAAATTTTCTAGGTTTAACAGCCTCTAACCTGATGAGTTTGGCATCATTTCTATTAGTCAACCTTTTCAGAGGATTTTTAGATACATAGCTGCATTGCAGTAGTCAACAATTCTGTGTAAAAGGTCTTTAGGTAAAACACATAACTAATCTAAAATGAGTTTTGATTTAGGAGCTTGCAAGTTATGTCAGGCAAAACTAGGAAACAGTCATATTTTCAGAGCAAATATGATTCACAGTGGATCAAAAAGTTTGCCAAAGACTATAGAAACATTTGGAGACTGCGGAGATGCAATCTCACTCATATTCTACCATGATGTCAATATAAAAGTTCTTGCATAAATTCAGTTCCACCATGATGAATAGCATGTGGCTTCATTGCATTATGAGACTTGAAACCTGTTGGTCCCAATTTAAATTGAGATGATAGCTAAGCACATCTACTTTCAACATGAACCAATCAAAAAAA
>NW_010307294.1:0-10172 GCF_000700745.2 Antrostomus carolinensis
CTGGAGCTGGAGCTGGAGCTGGAGCTGGAGCCGGGCTGTCCGCCGCTGCCCTCCGCCCACGGAACCCTGAGAAAAGGCGGGAAAACGGACAGCGAGGGAACTGCTGCCGGCGCCGCCATTTTGAAGAAGCCGAGGTGCTGCCAGGCCTCGGGGCTTTTCTGTCTCCTTGACACCTCCCGAGGCTTGACCCAAGTCTGTCCGAGTCCAGATCCTGCCTTCTGGCCTCCGTGCCTCTCCACAGGTATTTTGTACTCTCACGTTCGTCCCAGGGGGTGGTGGTGTCACCCACAGGCCTGCTGTCCCCTGAGGGCCTGGTTGGTAGTTTGTATGTCCCCACCCCTGGGGAGCGGTGGTGTAACTGCCCCGGAAAGGTTTATAGCACAAAACTGGAAATCCTCTTCTAAAATCAGTCAAAAAGGCAACACTTTAAACATTATCGTGAACCAGTAATCTGAACAGAAAATATATCAGGTCCACTGAAAAATTTAAAGGGTGTTTTTATGTTGACCTTAACACTTTTACACCCATTTCAGCATAAATTAAATAAAATTTCAAATGAATATGCCCTTCCAATTTAATGTTTTTTAAAGCCATTTAAAATGTGAAACAGGTTACACTGGTAACTGCCACCATCTTTTCAACACACATTTCAGTCAGATGATTAATGGGAACTGATCCTTTTAGCGTGGAATTTTATTCCAAAAGTCAGTGTTGTTGTCTAGTGAAATAATAATATGTCACCAACACTATTTGGCATCACAAGTACCAAGAGATCCCAGTTCTCTTCTGAAATCCCCGTGTCTCTAGCATCTACAGTTATCAGTGGGCAATACCTACTGTTACTGTTTAGCTATGGTGGTAGCACCTCAACAGGCAGAATAAACACATAGCTGCTTAAAAACTCTTTCTGAAATGTGAGATGGATGGTGAAGAGGATGAGCTAGGGGGAATACTTGTAATTTTCTAAGAGGAGGCTCCTGGCAGTCATGATAAGCTGTATAGGTATAGATATTTTCACAACAGCTGTTTTATGAGTGTGCAAAACAATATGGCAAAGAAGCCTACTGGGTCCTTCTTGCATGCATGGCCTTTGGGGACCAGGAAGCACTTATACACAACAGCAGAAAGTAAGTACGAGAGCTGAAGCCAAGGCAAGAGAGTTAAAGATTTTTCAGATTGTCCTATAGTGAAATCTTTATAGCTTGAAGTTGTCCCAAGCTTATGTAGAATAAAATAATGCCTTTTGCTGCTGCATAGCACTGGAGGGGCAAAGTTAATGCCATTTTTGCTTCTAGGTGACCTGGGTATTGCCAGCCAAGTAGTATGACACCATTTCTGTGTGAATACATGGTTTAATTTTTTAATCCAAAGTTTGACTGGACTTGCTCTTCATAGGTGAGGCCTTGCAGATCCTGCATCTCTGTCTCTGCCATAAATAAGGAGGCAGAAGTGCAGTGTTGCACTTCAGTTTTGCTTGTCATTCCACTGATGAAATCTTCTTTTGCTTTGCTGACAGTTTGGGTCAGACAGGAATCAAATGCATTAGATATGAGAAATACAGAATTAAACACAGTCCAGAAACAGAACTCCGTGGACTGAAAAGTGGTAAAGTCCTCAGCCGCTGGGATGGATGGACTTTCATTTGTCAGTAATTCATCAGTGTTGTGGAGGAGAAGTATCAATAATAAAATGGTATGAAAATACCAGTCTTGTTGCTTTATGGACAAATCGACCTAGCCAGTCCAACACCTTGAACGAGGGGAGACTGACATGCAAACCACGGTCTACACATCTTTACCCTTCAGGCATGCCGAGGTGATGGCAAGATCAAAGAGGCTTTTGAAATGCCAAGTTCAGAGAAAGGAAATTGGGAAATATAACTCCAGAGTTAGCTGGAGGGGGCAGGGACGAGGGTCATTTTAGAAGGTGTTAACCACTGTAGAGAGAAGAGAGACTCTTATCCCAGATGGTGCAGACATTTCATTGTTGAAATATAACTGCGACCAGCCCATGTTATAAGGTAATGAAATCTGTCACAACCTGAACATCAAAAGTGGTCACAGGCTATAAAAGAACGGTGTTTGTGGGAGCAGTGGGGACGAGAAATGTCGGACACTAGTGACTGTGTCTCTGAGACGCTGTAGTCAAGAGGATCAGAAAAGAGAGGAAGGAAGAGATTGTCTTGCTGACAGCTGCCCGAGGATAGGAGCGGAGGACAAGTAAGATATTGCTTCCTTTGTAATGAGTCCAAGATGTACCTCCCTGGCCTGACATTTGCTGAGTAAACTGAGTTAGTTACTCAGACAGGTCCTTTCGGTCCACTTTGGTTTTCCTATGCATTCTTAGTACATTCTGTTTTAATTAGACCAGTTGAGTCCTTGATTGTTTGCAAATTTCATGCAGACTTTTCCTTAGCGGTGCTTCTAAGGAAGAAGAGCTACAGAAAGATGCCTGGAGCCTGTCATAGCTGGGATGTTTGGTCAAAGGGGCATGAGCTATTGAGACCTCTCTCACAAGAGATGACACTTGCAGAACTGAAGTCTGGCAAGCACAAAGGAAACACCTGGATGGTCAGATGTATTTCGACTCCTTCATCTTTTTTTCTTCCTCTAATTATCCTATATCATAGAATTTGAGTATAATGGAAGCCAAATCAGAAAGAGGGATATCAGTCAGCTTTCATGAAAACCGGTGCTGCAAAGTAGAAATTATTTGTACTGAGAAGTGCTGAATACAAACTAATTGCAGGAAAATCAGGGAGGGGAGACAAAAAAGATGCTAGTGACTGAACTGGCCGCACCCAGCAGAGTGCAGCATCGCCCTAGACGAACAGTGCACGAGCAGGACGGCTGGGAACTGTTTGCCTTCTGATTAATTAATAGGTGTCTGCTGCAAATCAGCAAATCTCCCAGAAAAAGGATTATACCTTTCCATTTATGCATTTTGAGTAGTATTTAGATGCTCTTAAGTGACTGACTGTATTATTCAACATTAATGTTTTGGGGGTGGAAAGTAGAAGAAAGAGTCTGGGACTGGAATTGTAAGTGGGAACCAGGAAGATCCAGGCTGGACATGTGGGGAGGAGTGGAGGGTTGGCCGAGGAAATAAGGAGTTGACTGGTAGCCTGGTGGTAGGGCAGGACATTGAAATCATATAAACTTGCAGGATTGACAGAGCAGAGAATGAAATGAGAGGTAGTATAGGCAAGGAGAATGGGATTGGTTACCTGGAGCCAGAAACAGGGGGGGAAAAAACGTGCTGGAAGAGATGAGATGGGAGAGATCAAAGAGGGAAGGAAAGAGCAGAAAAGGTGTTCTGTTAACTAGTAAAGCCCATCTCTCTCTACAGAGGCCTTGGGATGTGTATGTGACACTCTTCTGCTTCCTGGAAGAGTCTCTGTGAAACCCCCTGTCTGGCCTAGTGTAATACTGCACCATGAAGGATGGAAACATACTATTGCTGTCTGTCATTTTGGCAGGAGTCACCAGGAGGAGATCTATACTGTGGATTTAGAGGTTCCAAACCAACAGTGGTGCCGTGGGATAATAATATGCTGCCACATGATAGAACTTCTAGTTTTGTTTTTGTTCTCATTTGCTTTTTACAAACCCTAGGACATTGCAGACAAAATGATTTTTAAAAATCTTGTTAAGGTCACAGAGTCACACCTAGAAAAATCAGGCGATGCCAGTATTAAAATTGTTTTTACCTATTCCCCTGTGAAAAGGCATTATGATGGGGTCATGAAGTGCACAGCCACCTGCCATTTCTCCACTGGAATTCTGTTTCATTCTCTGTAAGGAAAATCTTGTTCTGGGAGTGATCAAGTTTTACAGTGAAGGAGGGTGCTTTCCCTCCCTTCATACCTCATTTGCTGCAGAAGTGCAAAGGATGTAAGACATGAGGTGGATTTATAGAAGAAGGATGGTGTCATGGTTAGTCACTGGACAAACCTTGAGGAACAGCACTGCACTTACCGCCTTTTCACCTGTGTAGGCTCGTCGTGATGTTTGGGAATTCACTTGGTGAAACTTTTGCTAGTCACTGCTCACTTTTGTTTTCTAAGCGGTGATCACGTCATCTGGTGCTTGATTTGAGGATCAGTGGTCTGCAGTGTGTAGGACTATGAAAGGCTACAGCTGAAGTGGTACTGTACTGGAGAAAAGGATTACACCCACCTGAGCCCTCTGAAATGCCACGTCTTAGGAGACTGAGGCTGGGGAAGGTGACACTTCGAATCTTAAATTCTGTGCCTCATAAATCCCTGATTTGTAAAACAGTGATGAGATCACTGTGTTACCCCAGAGGGGTGGTCTAGAAATTAAGTAACATTCTGGTAAAACTGAGGGGTTCCATAGTCCATCCTGCACAGTACATGAATCTGAAGTCCTATTGAAAGGCGTATTTTATGGTCTTATAATTAAAACCCGATCATATTACGTATGTACAGGGGAATCAAATTAAGATTGCATGGCCAATGTTCATTATGAGATTTCTTGTCTTTTAAGATTACCTTACATCTTCATCTTAATTTTATATACCACTACAATGCATGTTATGCATGTATAAGATTGCATATGTATGTTGAAAGGTATGCACATGGAATTCATCTGACATCTAGACTTGCTCCAGTCAACAGAGATTTTATTCTAAAGTAGGTGCCCGTGACAGGTAGGATGCCTGTCTCTCCGTGTTGACTACTTGTTAGCTGTTTCCTCATGGGAAATGTATTTAAGAACTAGATATTTTCCATCATGGCTTAAAAAATACTGATATTTCACATCGTTAGTGACAACCAACAAACTTTATTAATGGCAGGTGTGAAATATATAACTACCCAATTTAACAGGTCAGGCAAGAAGAGACCCAGCTAGTCTGTGGATTTATTTTCCAAACTCTATTTTCTGACCAAACAATACATGTGTAAGTAAAATCCAACTTTGATCTCCAAACTTATTTTATTTTAGATTTCTACATTATCTTTCCCAGACCCTTTTTTCCATCTGATACTCTTCCCTACGCAATTATTTGTTTAACAGCCTGCTCCATGTAGTCTTAATCTGGACTGTAAACTCTGGCCTAAGGGCTCTTTTTTATGTCCTGTCTCAGTAACACCTAACATCTGAGACACTTCTTGGGTTGGAATCTAATCACTTCTGTAGAACAGGCAATAAATACTCATAATACCAGTATCATAATGGTTTCCAGTCAAGTAGAAATGAAGTACGATATGTCAAAGATACATGGCTGAATCTGGGCGCTGCCTCCAGGAGGTCTAAGCGAACACTGGTGAAATGCACTTTGTCTACAGTGAACCATGGTGTGCAGGCGCCATGGGAATGGGAACAGGGACTGAGGACGTTAAATCTCCTTTCAGCAGCAGCACAGGGTTCAACCAACCACATGTGGTTGCTGTTCCATTCTAAGGGAAGGAGTAATGACTGTTCCTTACCACCTGGAAGGGATGGCATTAGTCACTGGCCCCTTCCCACTCCAGCTCTACTCCACCGTGGGAAGGAAGGAGCCTTTTTTCTAGAGGGATTTTTTGCACATTTCTGACTAGCCATAGTGCTTGAGAAACCTGTGTATAGACCCCATCCAAAACATTTATGGGCAGTAGGTAGCCTATACCCTCAGTCACATGCACAGAGTTGTTAGTGAATTATTCTCCATAAAAGCAAAGGACTTCACCTTTTGATGTTTACGTAAAGTAAAATCACTACACCAGAGATAAGGCAGTAGATATTCAGTTAGTGCCACGCATCTAACAGCAATTAGTGATGTCAAGAAAAGAAAGAAATACAGTTGCATCAAAAGGGACTGAGTCTGTTTGGACTAAGCATCACAATGAAAATTCATACTTGTAGGACACAGGAGGGAGAGATAAGGGATGAGGATGGAAATGAGAATGATGTTCAAAGGATTTAGTGGGGGAAGGAACAGGGCGGGGATCGTTCTGTCTTCTGAGGCATACCGGAGAGCTCACTGCCACAACGCTGGGAGTGTACCCAAGGAGGAAGTGTGTCTTGTTCAGCCCTGGAAAAGCAGTGACAACATGTCTCAGAGATTATGTGAGCTGGGGCAGAATGAAGCCGTGCATGGAGGTGATAAGCTGTATAAGAAGCCAGTGACGTTGTTTGTGACACTGACAGTCTTCTGAAGTCGTCTGAGACAGCTCATTGTTTCTGGGTTCTCACTCTTGGGTAAGGAGTGGTTGACCTCAGTTTAGACTCTCTCAATCATACAGCTAGAAGGACAGCAGAGAGAGCCCCTTCCTGTGTAAAGGCTGAAGAGGGAAGTCTGATTATTCCTGTACCACCTCCAAGCAGAGAAATGCCGGGAAGCACCATTCCTAGCAGCTCAGTTGACTGCTGAGCCAGACCACTCTGGAATGCTTGCGGTAGAGCATGAGAAATTCCACCCATGTGGGACGTTTACCCAGCTGGCTGCCGGAGTCTGTGACAGCTCTTAGTCATCTCAGAATCAGCCCCTGAAGAGAGGGCTCCCTTGGCCTCAGTGTCCTGAGTTCCTCTAGAAGCCATCCAGTGCAGCTGAGTGGCCCATTCCAGAATATTTTGAAACCAAGTATGTTGCAATGCCTGATGTGAGCTGCTGGGTCCTGTGACTGAGATGCCAGAAAGAAATGCAGTAACAAAAGAAGTTTTTCTATGGAAGCCTTCTGCAGAAGCTCCAGAAACTACTTCTAGTAACATTTAACCCAAAAAGTCAAGACATACTCATTATCCTTTGTTCCATGCTGGCTTCCAGAATAAGACCAAGAGCTCTTTGTCCATACAGCTCTGCTGTGTGACCTGGAGGAACCATACAGAACAACCCAACTCCTAAAGGGAACCCACAACAAAGCAGAGGTGTAATATTCATGGTCTCTCAAGGCTGGCTGTGGAATTCACACTTGCCCAGCCGATGTTAGCAACACTTTAGCCCATATCAGAACCAGTGCTGTGTGAGAGCTTTGGGAATTATTACAGAAGCTCTGGAAGAGCTTTCCTGAGACATAAGCCAGTGCTGAATACAAAGACCAATCTCCACTGTCAAGGAATGTGCCATTGACATCCTGGAGCACGGCTTAATCGCTTCTTTCAGAGAAGCCAAAGGGGAGAAAGGAAGGAGTCAACTAACAGTTATGCATGAAGCACTTTTTTCCTCTCTTTATCCCTCTCCTTTTCTCATAGACTTGTTAGACACACATTTCCTGGTGCTCTTTTGTCTTCTGTAGCTTCAGTTCCAGCAGCCTCAGGTATATTTCTGTGATTTTCAAGATTGTGGTGGTTTAACCACAGGTAGGACCATGCAGTCCTTCACTCACTCCCCCCACCGGTGAGATGGGATGGGAATCACAACAAAGGGGCACAGATTAGGATGAAGGACAGGGATGGCTCACTCACCAGTTATGGTCACGGGCAAAACAGACTCAACTTGGGGAAGAAAAATCAATTTAATTTGTTACGGATCATCCAAGTAGCACAGTGAGACAGAACAACCACATCTTACAACACCTTCCCCCACCCCTCCCTTCTTCCCGGGATCAAATCACTTTGCTCCCGATTTCTCTGCTGCTTTTCCTGGCATGAAAGTCCAGGAACAAAGTGTTCCAGAGCAAGCTTCCCAGGGAGTCATGGACCTCTTTGGGCTCAGCTCCCAGCTCTGGCATGGGGACATCCATTGGCTGCAGATGGGTTTCTGGTCCAGCGCCCATCCTCACCCGCAAAAAAAAATGTCCATCCCTGCTCTGGTGTTGGGTGTCTTTTGGGGTCTCAATACAGTCACACCTGTCCTCAGGCTCTGCTTTTTGCTCCAGCATGGAGTCCTCCATGGCCTACACATGGGTATCGGCTCTGCCATTGAACTCCCCCATGGGCTGCAGGGGGACTCCATTTGCTTTCCCCTACTCCATGCAGTTGAACTGGGTGTCTGAGGTTCTCTGTCCTCCCCCTCCTCCTCCTCCTTCCTCCTGACAATGAAGCTCTCTCTTTGTTACGGTCAATGGCCGACAATGAAGCTCTCTCTTTGTTCAGGTCAATGGCCTCTCCTCCAGGTTCTCTCCACCTTCTTTTCAAGACAGTCCTTTCCCTCACAAATATGGATTTGCAGAGGTGATTTTCTGTTGCTCATTGGCTCAGCCTGGGCTGGGGGAGGTACACCTTGGAGCCAGGTGAGCTTTCGTGAAGCTTCTCACCAGGGCCATCACTGTAGCCCCTTCCCCCACCACCATGAACAGTTCCCCCCACACACACACACACAAACCCAACACAATGATGTTATGCTTTTCCTTAAAACATCGGTGGTAGGCTGGAGAGGCTGCGATAGGAGCAGGTGGGTAAGATATCTAGTGGGCATCCTGTTTTAGTAGCACATCCCTTGGCACATCCTAGCATGGTTCTGGAGTAGGCTTTTTTAGCAGAAGGCTGGTCCCACATATTCTCCCTCTTCTTGCCTTAATATCCAGGCAGCTGCTTCCCAGGGTGAGACCTTCACAGAATCAGGATGAGAAGCTGGATAAGGGAGGCATCACGAATGGCCGAGGAGAGCAGGCACAAGAGGCATGGTGGTGGCACCTGCACGAGTGCTCCGTTGTCCATCCCTGATACATGAGGTGCACTGTCTTTTCAGGACAGCCCAGGCTGTTCCTGATACACTCTCTTGGACCAGACCAAGGCATGCCTGTTCTAGGCGTGGAGACCTCTGTGGAGTTTGGGGCAGGGCTGTGCTCTGCAAGCCAGAAACAATATTGTGTGTGCAAGTGCATTCTGCTTCCTGGGTTTTGGTTGTGTCTCTGTGTTTGCACAGAGCTGCAGTGGGCAGAACCAGCATCTGTTTGGACATGATGTGGCTGGAGACAGGGATTGATGAGGAAAGAAGACAGGGCCAGACAGACACCAATGAGATAAATGGTGTTTGGTGCACAGTGCACGTGAGTTTGGCCATCCAGAAGCAGAGCAACTGGCGAGAGTTGTCTTTGTTTCTGACACAGCTGAGTTCCTAGCAGATTTGGGCCACTTGGTAATGCTGGCGTTGCTATTTGTCTAGCGGGTTCAGAGCAGGGTGACTGGATCAGGATGAAGTGGGTGTGACTGAACTCAGGACTGGTGTTTACTTTCTACATGTGACGAGCTGTTTAAACTGATAAAGTCAGTGGAGATTTGGTAAGTAAAGGGAATGCACCCCAAAGAGCAATCCAGCAGAGCAGCCATGGCACGAGACACTCAGTTGCCCAAAAAGAGACACCCAGACATCTAAGACAGCCACATCAGGCTGGCAGGTAGGACACAAGACCTCCACCTTTCTGGAGACCACCAAACAGCACCAGCACCTGTGTTTAGGTGATGAGTCCCAGCCGGTGTGTCTACTTTAGGGATCACCTTCTAAGTGCCGGTGACTGTCCCATTAAGATTTCCATTGGCCACAATGGAAACGTAAAGTAGAGCACGTGTAGGCACCTTCTTAGGGACACCTAAATGTGTCTTGGCTTTGAACTGAATCCCAGCCAGGTGGTCGGCACAGGCCAGTGGAGGGGAAAAGTGCAGCCAAAGGGGATGTGAAAAGGAGGAGAGGAAGCACAACCCCGAATTTTGCTGGTGCAGCTCATGCCATTAGGGATATCCCCCGGGATGGGGTAGGCAGTGGACAGCACAGTCATCCAGAGGAATGAGAAGATGGAACACAGCTGTTTCAATTCAAGACACATATGGGAGCGCGGGGACAGTGGAGTGCAGCCATCACAGAAGAAAATACAGGTTCATTCACTTTCCAGCCATCTGAGGAAACAAACAGAGCAAACGAGTTCAGATTCCATCCCGCAGACTTCGGGTGCCCGGGAAACTGGGGTCTGACATCATCTGTCGGAACAGAGACAGCAACTCGTGCAGCCTCTGTAATGCTGTCAGAAACCATCACTTCTCTACACAGTGGGGAAGCTTCTGTTTTTCAGAAAATCGACCAGTCAGTCACTGTTTGCAACGTGTGATTGTCCATATGTTGCAAAAAAGTATACGGAAGTTACAGCATTTCAAAAGCTAACTTTGAAAATTTCATTTCTTCAGATAATTTCACCATTTAATAGTGGCAGAAGATGTGGACCCACATGGTGAACGCACGACTTCAAGGAGCAGGTGGGGCCACCAGTTGGTTTGATTTACCAGAGCGGCGATCAC
>NW_010307294.1:10202-10568 GCF_000700745.2 Antrostomus carolinensis
TTCCCAGGGCGGCGACCCCCCCAGCCGTACCCCAACAAGGTTTTTATTTAAGGCATTGGCGGGTTTTTCTCTCAGCGTGCAAGTGCCAAACCGCAACTAAAAGCTTCGCATTTAACCACGGAAGGACAGCCTTGAAAGCAATTCATGAATCTAGACTAAAAACCCTAGAGCTATAATTAAATCAACCCTTAAAGTAGTGCAACTCTTTTTAGGTTATTTTAAGCATCGTTGGAGAAGGAGGAGGAGAGAGGTTGAGTGGAACCCTTAAAACAAACATTTTCATGTGAAGGTTTGGAAACTCCTTTCAGCACACTAAACATTCACCAAGGCTTCCTGTAAGCACTGGAGTTTGTCCTTTCGCTGCTG
>NW_010307295.1:0-9405 GCF_000700745.2 Antrostomus carolinensis
CTGGGCTGCATAAAAAGAAGTGTGGCCAGCACATTGAGGGAGGTGGTTTTCCCTCTCCACTCTCATGAAACACCGCTTGAAGTACTGCATCCAGGTCTGGGGTCCACAGTACAAGACAGACATTGACCTGTTGGAGCGGGTCCAGAGGAGGGCCACAAAAATTATCAAAGGGCTGGAGCACCTCTCCTATGAAGAAAGGCTGAGAGAGTTGGGGTTGTTCAGCCTGGAGAAGAGAAGGCTTTAATGAGACCTTATTGTGGCCTTTCAATATTTGAAGGGGGCTATAAGAGAAACAGGCAGACTTTTTAAAAAGGCCTGTACTGACAGGACAAGGGGGCAATGGTTTTAAAGTGAAAGAGGATAGATTTAGACTGGACATAAGGAAGAAATTCTTTCACAATGAGGGTGGTGAGACTCTGGAATGGCTTGTCCAGAGAGGTGGCAGAAGCCCCATCACTGGAAGTGTTCAAGGTCAGGCTGAATGGGGCTTAACCTGATCTAGTTGAAGATGTCCCTTCTCACTGCAGGGTGGTTGGACTAGATGACTCCAACCCAAACCATTCTATGATTCTATGATCTAGTGAAAGATGGCCCTGCCCGAAGCAGGGAGGCTAGAGTTAGATGATCTTTAAAGGTCCCTTCAAATCCAAACCATTCTATCATTCACTGATTACTTTAGTTATAACTAGGTCCCTTTCAGGCTCTTTTCAAGGTCAACTTCTAAAGTATGACCTCAGGGAAATAAACTGAAATATAACCCTTCTCTATGGGAGTACTAAAACCAAATGCTGCATAATTTGTCTTTAAAAGCAAGAATTGTTTAAGAGTTTTCTGTCCTAGAATTAAGTCCTAACAGTTGAATCAACTTCAAGACAAAAATGCTGAAGGATAAAGTATATGTGTAAATATTTAATCAGACAGAATTACTCACAAAATCTGAAGACATGCTAGAAAGTAGGGGCTATAAAAGTCAGGCACATTTTGCCAGATCCTGCTACAAAACATGACAGGGAATTAAATATCCACACTTTGTCTGTTTCACTCAACGGGAATCTGATTTGAAACAGTTCTTGGTTGTGCTCTCCCATTTACAAGTCTCACATTAACCCTTCTTTACCTAACTTTGTATGTCAAAGGAATGAACTCCTGTTCATGCTGAAGAAGATATGACACTTGAGAGACAGAAAGCAAAAGAGTTACAAAGCAAATGAAGTTGCTGCAGAGCAGAAAAAAACCTGAGGACACTGGAGAACGTGTGGTAGCAGGACACCGCGATTTCCAAACTGACTGCAAATACTAGACTCATTCCCAAATTTACAATGACTTGCAGAATTCTCAAAGATACCACATTCTGTTGTGGAACATGTTTTCTGTAACAGCTTTATATCAAAGTTTTGAAACAACTTTGGCATTAAACTTGAGGACAATAATTGAATTAGTGTACATTTTCACTTGTGAATCTTGAAATAAAATTACAGCAGTACAACCCTAAATTTCATACAAAAATATAGTCCTTCTATATGGTTTTTAAAAATTTAGACACCTAGCCAAAATATACAGTTCCAAGAGCCAGTATTGCATGCCTCTCTTGCAGAAGTAATCAGTGCTACTGCAATCAAAGCTACTATTCAAAGACAAAAGGCTCACTACTGCCTAATTAAGTCATGTAGTGTGGAGTCCAGTGATAGTTTGAAAGCTACTGAAAAGAAGGAAGAAAGATGTACATGAGATGACAAAGGAAAAGCCCTTAAGTGAAACATTTTACGTATCAAGAGCCTACAAAATGACCCCATATTTCGTAAAGATGCAGACAATAGATTTGTTATCCTTTCCTAAAAAAACACCACAGGCGGGCACACATACAGACTTACAGATGTCAGGGCAAGTCCAAAACTTGTAGATTGATGCTTCATCTGAATTTCAATTTTGTGAAGTAGAGCTTCAATCCTATCTTCCTCAAATCCTTTCCTTTGGGAAGGGGTGATGAGAGAAGGAAATCATATCCATTAATACTAATCACTTTAAGTGAAGTTATGAAAGTGAATTATAACATTGATAAAGGAAGCATTACAACATAATGTCTTCCACACTGAATTAAAATTGATATTAAATAATCTTATCATGCTGTGTCATTTAGTGAAACTGCACTAATATCATTAAACTCCTGAAGGTTATGCTGATGAATATGCTACAATACAGGAAGTAGTAGATACAAGTTTTAAGAATATTAAACAGTATTACTGCTTCTTTAGTGCATATATTTTAATATAACTAATTTTTTAAGGCATGATATATATATATGACTGTATTACCATGTGCCTACATACTATTATATTATTAATATCTAATTGTAAAAGACTGTAGGAAAGAACTAACAGTATTCTCAAAAATTTAGCACTACTCACTCAATAATTTCATCAACTGTTCCAGCAATTATCTGTTTCACAGTATCAATGTCTCTTTCAGCAATACCCTGTAGACCCACACTGAAATAAGCTTCTCTTGTTGAGCCATTAAACCTAGAATAAAACATATTCAACTCAGTGATAAGTACAAGAACTTAAGCATTAAACCTGCCAGCTAAGACAGAAGGGGAAAAACACCCGTCATTTCCACATACACACACACAGGATTTTAAAAGCTAGATAGAAAGAAAAATAATTACCAAAGAGGCAAGAAATGGAACTTAAAAGCATTTTTTTGTTCAATTTCAGTAGTAGTAGCCACTGTTAAGAAAACATATAGCATATGATATTAGAGAAAGAAAAACAGTTCCAGAAGGAACGCTGGTCTTTTCTGTTCATCTTCCCATTCATCTGTAAGTACTTTCAAGTAAAGAAGTTTAAGGTGAAAATTTTAGCTGCCTGCAACACCAAACACATACATTCTACTTAAGCAGGTGAGTGAAATAGTGCTCTTAAATTTGTACATTTAAAGCGGTATTTGTAAAGTAAGTGGTGAAGGTGAAGTGTTCCATGTTTGTTGCAATTATTTTCAATAGTACTTAAAAAAAATAGTAAAGATAACTCTTCCTGACAGCTTGGATAAAATTAACTGTAATAGGTCACCTTTAGAGAGGCAATTTGACAGTTGCAGATATATGGAACACCTAGCAGTTCAAACCAAACACAACAAACAGAAAGCAATAGGTGCTCATCTACTCTAAATATCCACTATTCCATGTTTAAAAACCACAGAAGGACTTGAATGCCAGACCCAGGTGTTGAACTCTGGAAAACTGATTTTTGGACTCAAATTTATTCTTCTAGATTGATTCATCAGCACAGTCATTAAGGCAATTTAAAGCCAACTCACTGTATGGTTCTACACCATATTAATATAGTCAACCTGGAAAAGCCTCAGCAGACAAAAAACACAACAATTGAATCCCTACTTCAGTGTCTAAACACGGTTTTCTACTGCCGTGCCCTGTGATATTAAGATGTCTGCATGGCACTGGCATGCATGACACAGGACTTGCAGGAAGCCCATGACTTCACATAGAGAGTTCAAAGCAGGAAGAGTTTTTAACCATGTTTTTATCTACCTATTTTTCTTGCTGATAAGCTTTAAACAGTAAAATTTTGTTTAAACTAACAGAGCTTCTACCAAATTATTTTGACAAGCCAAAAATTACACTTGAGAATGTTTTATAGTTCATCAGTAGAAACTCTTAAAATATTTTAATGTTACAACAAGATTATTTTTTATAAAAATTGCCTGTATGAGAAATTACTTCTCCCAACTTAATAGTGGTTTGTAACTTTTCTAACATTGCTTATAGGGATGAAATGTAACTTGCAACACTTACCCGACATCAGGAGAAAAATCTGTACCAACACCAGACTCAATTAAGGCTTTGTAAAAAGGAGAATTCGGCCCATCAACCAACAGTGAAGACAACAGGCTTAGTGTGAATGTTTCAAAAGTGTCTGTAATACTGAAAAAAAATTAATGTTCTTAAAAAAAAAAAATAAAAATCAAGCTACAAATAAGTGATACCAAACATCACTGAGTTTACTTCAGAAGAATTATTCCTACAAAACAATGCAGAGGAGGCAAGGGAGAAGTAATTGCCAGTTATGAACACTGCACCAAACCTTAGTGAACTAAGAGAGTTCTGGGTCTTTCACTTATAATTAGTAGTAAAGCAAGTTGAATTAGGCTGCCAGGGTAGATAAAGTTGGTAGTAGGGTCATACACAAAAGCTTGCACATAGCAGGAAACTGAAAGACAGGAAGCCAGCGTTCCCAAAAGTCTAATCCACTGAACAGTTCTGTAAGATAACGGCTGATTTTCCTTATGTCTATCTGCTAAAGAAAAAGACAAGAAAAATTCTGCTTAGTACTTAAACTTTCATTTACTAAAGGAGGGTTTGTCTAGCTTTCCCAGGGCATTATTAAACTCAGAGACGACATTTATGAAACGGGATTGCATACATGAAGTACACCTATGTCTTGCTTAAAGTTCTAAAATGAGTCTTTGATTCAGAATTTTATCTTGATACACTTACTCTGTCAACAAGTAGCTGACGCTGACAGTTGTCTGCTTGGAGGGATCGGTAGCAAATGTGTCTAAGCCACACGTTACACTGTGTTCTCTCTGTAAAGTATAATAAATACATTTGATGCAGACTAAACTCAGAGCAGAAGTTACAAATAAAAAAAGGACTGCTTGCATTTTCCTAGCATCTTCCTTCCAAAGATTTAAAATATTTTTACAGATACTCATTAATAAGTTCAATATTTGTAAGTAAATACACAAACACAGGATACCGTGAAAAATGAGATTCATATCTCAGTTTTTACAAGTAGAGAAACAGAGGAGCTGATCAAGAAAATCCGGCCATAATTAACTCTCTGAGCTGGGTTTCAAATAAATGCTTAAGCTTCTTGAAAAGCCAGGCAGGGAAGGGTGGGAGGGAGGGGGGGGAGAGAGAGTGGTGGAGAATGGAGAAAGTTATTTTTTGACATTTGGAAGTTTAGGTACCATTAAAGGGCATATTTCCTGACACTTAAGTGTCAGTATTTGTACAAGTAGCTTTAAAAGCTTTCCATTAATAGATGCTTTAGTGCTCCAAATGCTGAGGGCCTTGAAAAATGAAAATAAGAAAAATAAACAACTGCATATGATAATTACATTATTGAAACTCTAAAGTAAATGTAGTTCTTCCCTCATTTTAATGAAAAATAAAAATATATCAGCTCATTTACACACAAACACACTTCTAAAGAAAGAAAACAACTCCAGCAGGCTGGGCTAAAATGTTAACCTGTTATATTCAGATTCTGAATTTTTACTTACAGGTATTTCCCAGAGTTTCTGTTTTGGGATGTCAGTATTTGATTCAATTCTTTCAAATTTTATCAATGCTTCCTCATGTATTTGTTTCAAATGTTGTTCCAGTGGAAAATTACCATAAGTGAAAAATCTGCATTTGAAATGAAAGACTGGGATTAAGCATCACATTTTACATGAAATTTTACAGTAACAGCTCTTATTATATTCTGAATTTCATGAGATTTTCAGTAATTCAGTTACATCTAGAAGGGAATATGCTTTGTAAGGTCCCTAGGTTAAAGGACTACAAGTTTGCCATATATATATATGTGTGTGTGTGTGTGTGTGTGTGCATATATATATATATATATATGTATGTGTATATGTGTGTGTAACTAAATGCGTATAAAAAAATCCCTAGGTCTGCTGGCAGACAGGTAATCTAAGCTGCTAGCCATACGTATGGAAACTCTGTATTGCTGGTTTTCCCCTCACCAAAATATGAACAGAGTGCTAACTCACTACATAACCTAGTAAGTTAGTCCCAAATTTCAGATACCTGGAATTGCTTGGATGGTAATGTGTGGCATGGAACTGTTTAAGCTGTTCCCATGTAAGATCAGGAATACATAGCGGATCTCCACCAGATACTACACCGTAAGTGTGATCAGGAAGGATTTTATTCTGCAGGTGCTGTGCAAATATCCTCTCATTATCTGTCTTAAGAAGAAAACATCACATTTCAGTAAAAGTTATCAAAACACATTTTAAAAATAAAAGGTGCTCAACAGTAAGACCTCAGAGCTCTAACTTACACAAGAGCTCCTCCTCACATACACATTTTGTTCCGTAGTCCTATGGACTTGGAATAAAACTAGCCATGTTATCAAGTCAATTTAAAAGAAATTCTACAGTAAAATCCATTAGCAAGGTGCTCTTTTATAAATAAATATTCAACAGACTAACTTTAAAAAATAACCACGTAACAGACTGTTGACTTTACTGAGGATTTATATTTCACAAAGGAGGAATGGAAATCTCTGGTGCAATAATGCCATTGATAATCTGCAGCTTAAGCCACTTGACCACGTGTAAGATCTTAAAACAAAAATTCACAAAACTTACAAATGCCCCTTTCATTTCATTAAAAACAACTCCTTTGAAGACTAGAGGTGTCTGAGGATCATCTGGGTTCTCATGTTCTAACCTCCAACCTTCTTGCCTGAAAAAATTAATAACAGGAATTGTTATGAGTTTGAGGGTTTTGGTTTGTTTTGCTTTTTGACGTTTCCATACATCTCAACCTGACCACATCTTACCAGAAATCTAGTTGACGCAAACAAGGAAAGAAAGCTGCATCCAAGTACACTGACAGGAGATTCTGAAAGTCCTTGGGGTTTTGCGTTGAAAATGGATAGAGAGTGTAATCACTAGCTGCATATAAGAAAAAAATAAACAACATAAAAATGATCAGAATTTTAGAAAGTCTGAGACATATTGTGCCCTCATTTATATTTA
Organism: Antrostomus carolinensis; assembly: GCF_000700745.2. Classification (NCBI taxonomy): domain Eukaryota; kingdom Metazoa; phylum Chordata; class Aves; order Caprimulgiformes; family Caprimulgidae; genus Antrostomus; species Antrostomus carolinensis. Next base: position 6,799 of record NW_010307295.1, read on the forward strand.
ATCTCTCTATAAATAATTGGAAGAGAAGAAATGTATGTGACATATTTTTGCTGAGGAATACACATAAGTTTAATGTTGGTAATTACCATGAAAAATTTGCTTTTGCAATATATAAAAATAACTAAATGCATTGTTGTATACGACAAAGATCCAGCTCTATTGGGACTTTGTAACTGCCAAATGAACAAGATCTGTTTTGTTGCCTTGCCTTGTTAGTTTTTTAATCTCTCACTCACAACATTCACACTTAATAATAATAGGTCTCCAAAGGGAAATTAAGGAGAACCAACTGACAGCTCTATGCAATAAAACCTCATGTCTTTTAAGGGGTATTATTTACTTCGGGCTCACCTGTGAATGCATTCATGAAGGTGGACAGTGACCTGTTTAACATTTTAAAGAACGGATCTCTGCAAGGATACTTTTGAGAACCACATAACACAGTGTGCTCGAGGATATGCGGGACCCCGGTGCTGTCCATCGGAGTGGTTCGGAACTGTACACTGCAAGGCAGAGAGCACAAAGAGGAACATGGTTACCTGTGATGAAAGTCCACCCACCTCTTATCTACAGCTGACATTTATGAGAACATTATCACTGTCCAGTAACTAACACGGCACACAGCAGGACGCAGAGTTACCGAGTTTTTAAGACTCCCGAGATCTCAGTTGCCTTCTTCTAGAGGGTGTACAACCTCTGCACTTCTATTTCTGGAGGTGGGACAGAAGTTTTCAGCATGTAAGTAAACACATTTCTTTTTTAGCCAAAAGGCTCAGAAAAAATTTCATGAAAGGTTATGGTTCAAAGAACTGTTTCACATCTTGCAACTATAAGGCAATTTATCAGAAAGTCCAGTTTTTGGCTTGCCAACACAGAAGATACGACAACAAATTTGCAGTTTAGTGGAGAAGCACAAAGATGGTCAGGGCCTGGAGCACATGCCCTGCGAAAAGAGGCTGAGGAAATTGGGCTTATTTATCCTGGAGAAGGAAAGGAATCAAGGGGACTCAATAGCTGCCTTCCAATACCTACAAGGAGGTTATGATGAAAACAGGTTCTTTGCATAGATATGCATGACAGAAGGACAATAGACAATGTTCATAAATTGAAGCAAGGGAGGTTCCAAGTTGATATTAAAGAAAAAAGAACACCATGCAGACAGTCAAACATTGGGAACAGGTTGCCCAGAGAGGTCGCAGAATCTCCACCTTTGGAAATTTTCACCTGGACAAATGTCTGAGGAATGTCATTTGAATTAAGTGTTGACTTGTTCTGAGCAACAGACTGAACAACATATCTCATGACATCTGATCCCACCAGAAAACCTCTACACAAGTCCCACAAAGGAAGTACTATTGTTTTTGCTATCAGAAAATCCAGTTATGAAGCTGGATTACAATTCAGAAACCACAAGGTGACGTTGAGATGGTATATGCTGCACATATATAAATGTTTTACCTGAACAGATTATTGGAGTCCTCCCGAGCCACATGTAAATATCTGGCTCCTGTACTGTCATGACTAAGCTTCACTGCAGTCAGGAAAAGCTCAGGAACAGCTGTCACCTGAATTGGAAGAAAACACCTGTGTTACAGTGTGACTGCAACTAGGAGAAATAAGTCATGGAGGATATAGCAATGACCTGTTTGTTGATTCTGTAAATAATACTGCCATATACAGTATTAAATACATTATTTCTCCCTCTGGTTTGTAGGGGAAAAAAAAATGAAGTATGCGAATGAAAAATAAAGTTTAAAAAAAACAATTAAAATACACTAAAACCAAAGAACTATACTCTTCTGGTAGAGATATTAAGACCAGAACAATTCAATCAGAAATACAACGAAAATGCATATATTCAAATGTCAGCGGTCAGGGCAGCAAAAGAAAAATCAAGGAACCCAGTTCTACCACTAGCTCTATCCCTAGCAATCACTTTTTGCAAATTACCTTTACTCTCTGCTTCTGCTTTTTCCTTTAAAAAACTGAAAAGAAATTCAACATACTATTTCCATTGCAAGTTCTTAACAAAGTTATTAAAAGCAGCTTAAGAGAGAAAATATTACTCGAATGTCTTTCATAAAACAGCACAGAGTGAAGTCCAGTCAGTTATCTGTCAGTACTTTTAGAAGCCACTGAACATCTGTAGCAGACACACAAACTCCCGTGGTGCATTATTTACTGTGGAAAAGTCAGCTCCCTATAGGAACACGTGCTAATGTCACCTAATGAATTTGGTTGCAGAGGAATAACTACAACTAATGGATCATTTTTTTTAACTGACCACCCAAAGCATCTATACAAATATTTAGCGTGTCGACCCCTGGCCTCACTTAGGCGCTTTCCAGCCACGGCAACGTGTGTCCATACAAGCGCAGGGAAGCACAAGCCAAGGGCGATGCTCACCTGCTCTACAGTGAACCCGTGGATCTTCTCGCCCTCCCTGTACTGCAGCGCTCGCTCATTAGCGGAAACGCTCCTCCACCTCCATGACTTCAGACCCGAGGACCTGCAATAACAACCCTCTCCAGATCAAACGCTCCCACCAGCGGTGCCGCAGTCCCGGTCCCTCACCCCCGCGCGGCCGGAGGGAGGCAAGGAGCGGAC
>NW_010307296.1:0-3546 GCF_000700745.2 Antrostomus carolinensis
GTTCTTGTCTCAACCTACAAGTCTCCTTTTCTTTACCCTTCTGATTCTCTGAGCATGGGGGAGAGTGAACAAGCAACTGTGTGGTGTTTGGCTGTCAGCCAGGTTAAAACGATGACAGAGACTGTGACATAAACGACTGTGGGCTAGGGCATGTGATTTGTATGCAACAAATGGTTTGGGGAGCTGACTTTAGAAACCAGATTGTAAGACATGCCAGTACCCACAGAAATTTTGGTCGTATTGGAAATCATAGGTTCTCAGAATTCCTGACACTAGGCACAATATATTTAAAGTTTGTCACTCCTCAGATGTACCTTGGTAAGAAAAGCTGGCTACATTGTGCAAAAAACTATCCATTTGAAATCACTTGTAGGTCTTGTGTTGCCACTGGCTTCCAGCATTTATCTGCAACTCAGAAATCCCTTCAGACCTCCTATCCCTTTCCCATTATGAGCGCAAAGTGCTTTGAGATGTCTGAAATAAGAACTACATGAGATCTAGAAAAGACACTATTATTAGCAATTGTTAATGCTTTTCACACACGCTATGCAGTAAAATACTGCATCAGAATGCTTTACTCCATGTATTTGACATGTGCAGCTGTATAAAAGAAATGACCACATGTGAAAATAAGCATACATCTTTTTTAATAATATAGAAGCAGGTTTTAAATAAATTGTCCCGTAAAAGCTGCAATCTACTGACATCTAATATTTGGTTTGTTTTATTATCTGTTCCAGCCAAACTAGTGGCACCCTAGCACACACTACTTAATGCTTTTTGAGTTTATGTATGTGCCTTATATTCACAGCTAAAGGTTAAATTAACCTATGTCAGATGAAACTTGAAATATCAAGTAAGGATAAATGCTTGCTTCTTTAGAAACAAAGTCACCTTAGCTTTTGGTTTCATCAGATGCAGGTTAGAGAAACAAATATAATTAACATTTCCTATGTTTGCCAAGACAACAGAGAGATTTAACTGTTTTTTTCCTAAGAAGATCCAGATCTCAGGCTACAGTACTGTCCACACAGAGTGATCTACTATCTACATAAAGGTGGTTGCAGTGGCAATCATCATCAGAGGAGGATGTATGAATTTTAAGTAGCTGGATCAGAGATACTAGTGAGTTAACACATAGTGAGGTCCTGGGGTGGGAGGGCTAGATGTACTTCTGCTGCTGTGTATAAATTGCCTTAATAACCTTGAGAGCTCTAAATGCTTACAGGGTGGAAAACCTACCAATACAGCGGGAGCCATCCGCAGATGTGACATAACCGCGTGGGCAGATGCAGAAATAACTTCCCATAGTGTTAGAGCATTCACCACCTTCACAGATACCTGGGATGATGCTGCATTCATCAGTATCTGTCAAAACAGGAAAGGACATAGGATAATTAGCACAGCACTTGAACATATTGTATTAAAAAGAGGGAAAGAAAGCTTTTCTGAAAAGAAACCGTTATTCAGCTCAGACTGAATAACATACTGCTGGTGTTTGCATACTGTAAATAATTTTGTTCGCCATCTAACAGAGGCTTTCCTTATACACTCACAGGGTACACCAGCTCAGGTCACAGAGTACATACGAACAGTCTGGGACACCAAGCTGAGTTGTGCAGTTGACACACCTGAGGGATGGGATGCCACCCCTACGGACCTTGACAAACTCAAGAAGTGGGCCCGTATGAGTCTCATGTGGTTCAACAAGGCCAAGTGCAAGGTCCTGCACCCAGGTTGGGGCAATCCCAGTTATCAATACAGGCTGGGGGATGAAAGGATTGAGAGCAGCCCTGCGGGGAAGGACATGCGGGTACTAGTAGATGAAAAGCTGGACATGAGCCAGCAATGTGCGCTTGCAGCCCAGAAGACCAACCGTATCCTGGGCTGCATCAACAGAAGCGTGGCCAGCAGGTCGAGGGAGGTGATTCTGCCTCTCAGCTCTGCTCTGGTGAGACCCCACCTGGAGTATTGTGTCCAGTTCTGGGGCCCCCAGCACAAGAAAGACATGGACCTGTTGGAGCAGGTCCAGAGGAGGCCACAAGAATGATCTGAGAGCTGGAGCACCTCTCCTATGAGGAAAGGCTGAGAGAGCTGCGGTTGTTCAGCCTGGAGAAGAGAAGGCTCCAGAGAGACCATATTGCAGCCTTTCAATACTTGAAAGGGGCCTATAAGAAAGATGGGGACAAATTTTTTAGCAGGGCCTGTAGCAATAGGAAAAAGGGTAATGGTTTTAAACTAAAAGAGGATAGATTTAGGCTAGATATATAAGGAATTTTTTTTTTTACAATGAGGGTGGTGAAACTCTGGAACAGGTAGCAAAGGGAGGTCATAGATGCACTACCCCTGTAAACATTCAAGGTCAGGCTAGATGAGGCTCCAAGCAACATGATCTAATTGACGGTGTCCCTGCTCACTGCAGGTGGGTTGGACTAGATGACCTTTAAAGGTCCCTTCCAACCCAAATGATTCTATGATTTCCTCTGAATGACACATACCAAGTGCCACATCCAGGAAGCACACAACAGCTACAATACAACACCAAAATACACATCCTGCTTTCGAGCTGAAGGAAGGAAGGAGGATGGCACAGCAGCTAAGCATGACAGCTCTGAGCTCTGCGACCATAGAAATATTGCTCATCAGATCTGACAGCTTTCTGGCCTTCTACTGATACTCCAACTGTAAACAAGAATTTTGTCCAAGCTCTTCAAATGCGACCAAATGTTGCATTTTTACTTTTTTTTCAGGTATTTTTAATCCATTCAAATGCTTCTGCTAACTAAAGCAGTGGTCTCAGCTGCTCACTAAAACAATTTTGTATGTAAATACATACAAAATTAGATGTCATAAAGCTGATGGGTGAGCTGCTGTATGAGGGGCTGCCAGGGCACCTGGCACCAGGACTGAGGGCACCATGTGCTGTCCCAGCACAAACTGGAAGCAAAATGAGGAGCTGAGGCAATGAGAAGCAATAAGACAAAGCAATCCGACTGTATTGTTAGAGATGTTAAACAGAGCAGAGCAAACTGGAATGGAAGAAATACAAGCAGGAAGAAAAGCATTAGAGTAAAGACTACATAAAGATCATATATACAAACAAGCCATTTTAAGTAACCACTTCATTCTAGTACTGAGACAATCTTTAGACATAAGAATATTTTTAGGGTCATTTTAGTAACCTAATCTTGCTTTCAAGTGACCGCTGTATATGAGCTTTTTGAGTGGCTTTCAGTGAATGTAAACTGTGGCCCAGGTTTAGTGCATTCTGAGAAAACATGAGAAAACATGGGCCAACTTTCTAACTAGCTCGAGATGAGTTAGGTTTTCCAGTTGGAATTATATGACACAGGTTTTGCATGGTTTGATACCAAAAGTAGTCATCAGTACAAGACTTTGTCTTAACTTGTTTGTAAAAATCTGGATGCAGTATTAATTTAAATTAGCTTTCATACTGCGAAACAAAAATAAAAATAAAAATAAAAATAGATTGTTGAACCCAGACTGTCTTATGTCAAATAATGTAGGAGAAGCATCAGAAAGAGT
>NW_010307296.1:3575-5562 GCF_000700745.2 Antrostomus carolinensis
TATGCCTTGTAGGAAAGCCTTGGGACGCCACAGAGCATTCCTTGCACTTTTACCCAGACCTATCATTTCCTTGGACCTTCACTCTAGAAATTCTCTTGAGATGAATGACTACTCAAGAAATAAACTCTAGCAGGTGTTATTTCATAGGAGGCTTTTATGTGATCAATACTTTGCTCCCTCCCTTGCTACATTCTCCACACTGAAAACTCAAAGAAAAGGAAGAGCGCCAAAAAAATCTGAAGTGCAAAGGGACTATACTGAAAAGGTAACTCCCCATTGTGGGAAGGTCCGCGTATGAAGAGCTGCCTTCAGATACGAATCTACAGAGGACATTCAAGTACTGAAAGGAAAATTAAGTTTTGTCACAAGGCCTCTGAGAATGTGAAAACTGTTCTCTGTAAAGTGAAGGTATGAGTAAAACAAACCCTCTCCCTCTAGCATGTCCTTTGGAGAGTCATTGTAGAAAAGACAATTTATCTTACAGGTAACATGTCTTCAAACTTCTTAATTAGTCCACACATATAAGCCTTTGCTCTTTGTTTTACACTATGAAGCAGAATTAGAGGAAGTGAATTTTTTGACTGTTTAATAAGGTTATTTAAGCATTTCAGAGGACACAAAAAGTTTAAATTTTACATTAAAATAGTTACAAAATGACAACAACTATTCCCCACATTTTAAACATCTGCTCAAGTATGTACAAAAGAGAGTGTCATTTTTGCTAAATCAAACACTTTCATTTAAGACTCCATAGTTACCCACTGCAGATTCCAGAATTCCAAATGATCGTTTAAATCAAAACCAAATAGCTCCCCAGGAAATCTCTGAAATCTTGCATTAATTTACTATATTAAAGACAATACGTATAATCTGGTGAACTGCTTACCATCTGATTTAATCCAATGAAATGAAACCATGAGTGTAAATCAAAACAGAACCAGAACCAGCTGCATGCCTTGTAGAGATCTTTCATGCAGGACAACTGGTCTCTCACAGCCCAGAAGTCTTTTAAACATGAATACTGTCTTTTGTATACTCACAGCCTGAAATATCAAGTCAGAAAGACAGGCAAGAAAAATGGACCGAATGAGGACACTGCAGGAAGAGCTCACTTTTTCTGGGAAGTGACACTTTCCCAATAGCAGAGTCACTGAGTGCTCAGGCAAGAAAACTTCCTTATTTTACCATCCAACCTTCTATCTCAAGGAAATACTACCGTGCTCTTTTTAATCACTACTGTACTGGTTCCAAAAATAAATTCCAAGACTAATTCTAAAGTTCAGAGGCATCGAAACTTTGATAAAGATATCAACAGCACTCTTCGAGAGTGGGTCTTGTAGGTTTCATGGCTTTTTTTTTTTTTAATAACTGAGATACAACAGCAGCTACTATACACAAGAAAAAAAAAAAACACAAGAAAAATGAATCCATAAAAATCTGGCTACTAAAACCAGGAGGGACTTGAAAACTGCAAGTTTCCCCTTCATTTTAATTCTGTTTGGCACAGGTACCTACTACTTAAAGGCAATACTCTTAATTACAAGAACACAACACCTGGTCTTCTACCAGAGGAAACCAAATTCCAAACTAGTGGTCACACCTGATCTCCTTCTATGATCAGGAGACCCACCTAGTCGATGAGGGTAAGGCTGTGGATGTTGTCTACCTGGACTTTAGCAAGGCCTTTGACACTGTCCCCCACAGTGTTCTCCTAGAGAAGCTGGTGGCTCAAGGCTTAGACAGGTGCACTCTTTGCTGGGTAAAAAACTGGCTGCACGGCCGAGCCCAGAGAGTTGTGGTGAACGGAGCTAAATCCACTTGGCAGCCGGTCACAAGTGGTGTTCCCCAGGGCTCCGTGTTGGGGTCAGTCCTGTTTAACAGCTTCATCAATGATCTGGATGAGGGGACTGAGTGCACCCTCAGTAAGTGTGCAGATGACAGCAAGCTGGTGGGCGTGGCTCTGCAGAGGGATCTGGACAGGCTGGAT
>NW_010307297.1:0-3434 GCF_000700745.2 Antrostomus carolinensis
GCTGCTCTGGCTCCGATCAGCTGACCGTGCCCCTGCTGCCCGCCCTGCCTGCGCCAACTGCCACGCTGCCCTGGCTGCCGCGCCCACACTGTTTGCCTGCTTGTTGCCGCCGCTGTGCTCCTCGCTGACTGAGCGGAGGCAACTTACCCTTCTGGGCTGCAAGCGCATGTTGCCGGCTCATGTTCAACTTCTCATCCATCACCACTCCGAAGTCCTTCTCTTCGGATCTGGTCTCAAGCCACTTATCACCCAGCCTGTATTTATGTCTGGGATTGTCCCGACCCAGGTGCAGGACCTTGCATTTGGCCTTGTTGAACTTCAGGAGGTTAGCACAGGCCCACCTCTCAAGCCTATCAAGGTCCCTCTGGACAGCAACCCATCCCTCCAGCATGCCAACTGCACAACACAGCTTGGTGTCATCGGCGAACTTGTTGAGGGTGCACTCAATCCCACTGTCCATGTCTCCAACAAAGATGTTGAACAGTACTGGCCCTAGTACCAACCCCTGAGGGACTCTACTCATCACCGGTTTCTACTCAGACATAGAGCTGTTGACCAAAATTCTTTTGAGTGCAACCATCCAGCCAGTTCCTAATCTACTGAGTGGTCCATCCATCAAATCCATGTGTCTCCAACTTAGAGACAAGGATGTCATGCCCTATCAAAAAGGTCACTTTTTATGGAAGGTTGCATAAAAGATGTTTAAATACTGCACTGACATATCAACGATAGCTTAATATGAGAAAAGTTCTTAAGGCATAGGAAGCATGTCTTGGGTAATGTGATGTACCTTCACTGTCAAAGAGAGTGATTAGCACAGGCTGGGAAAGGCAAACACAAGCAGGTTAGAATGTGGTAGAAGGTGGCAGAAAAAGCAGGTCTATCTTTCAAAGGGGGAACATGCAAAAAGTGGCAATAGTAATGGGCAGAAAAAACTTTTCTGGAATTCTGCCTGTGCCAGTGGCAGTAATTATATGGCAAGATGAAGCTGCCAGCAGCAACGTTTGTTTTCTGCACAACAGCCGTGCTGTGGTATAAATAATTAGCAAGCAGATGGCTAGAGCCCCATGGGCACCATAGATTGTGATGACTTTTGCACTCCACTGCTTGTGCCATAACATTTCTTTTTAAAATAGTGCATAGACCAGGTCTGGGTAATGGTTTAACAGATGCATCATGGTTTCAGGACAACAGATGCAGGGAAGTTTCTCTGAGAGCCAGGAAGGAGACGTTCATGAAGCTATGGATATTCCTGTATGTGCAGTCTCATACAGGTGTACATATGCTCCTTTAGCCTTGAGAATGCCAGGGATATAGATTCAGTGTGGGAGTTCAAGGAGAAGGAAGGTCCAGACGACAATGGGCTCATCTCTTCCCTTGAGACTCCAGTACTTTATGTCTCATCTTATACAGTGAGCTGACAGGTTTGCTCAGTTTTTGGACTGGAGAGTTTGGATTTGAGATCTGGAGTCCAGATGCTGTTTTAGAAGATGCTGGAAGGTTGAACAAGCATGAGCACAATGTGCCCTAGTTACATGGGCCCTCTTAGAGAAATGTGAAGGGTCTTCCATTAAAAGTATTATTAGTAACATCCTATGCCTAATAGCATTTTTAAAATATTTCATAGTATCTTGTATTGATCAACTACAACAGCTGTCAAGAATAAGAAGTTTGCTCAGAGAATGAAATAGGTAAGAATGAATTGGCAAAAGTCAGTTAGTCAAGAGATTTTTGGTATGCTTAGATACAATACTTGTGTAAAAAAGTTGTGGCCTTTCATATAAATCTGCTTCAAGTGTCAGCATTAACCTGACCTGTGTGTGTAAGCCATTACATTCAGGCAGTTCAGCTGTCTCTGCACCTTTTACAGACTGCTCTGACTCTGCTTTTTCTCACTATTCCCTGTTCAAATCCCCACCTACTTTCTCTTTTCTTTTCAGCTTTATTTTACCTTGAGCTCATTTATCACCTAAAGTTTCACTTTTTCTCTATGTTCCCCACATTGGCCAAAGTGTTGAGGTACAGTCGTCTCACACTTTCCTTTAAGTGAGTACACCTAATCACTAAAGTGAGTTGGATAAGAACACAATTTACAACACAATAGCTCTGAAAAGAGATAAGATTTAAATCTTCTAGGCAAGACATTCAAATACAAGGCCCTCCCCTTTAGAGGTCCTTCCTTGCAGCCCTGATCTTTTTCTAGCAATTTTCCATGATTTTATAGTTGGAACAAACTCAATCAATTCACCTGTATCACCAGGAAATGTTTTTCCTTACAACCTCTTTTCGACTCAGATCTATTCAGTGCTTTTTCCATCTTGCTTCAAGCCTCCCTCCAGTGCACACCTCAACGTGCTCACTGGTAATGTCTGAAAGGATACACCACCCTGATTCTCAGTCAAAGGTACAGGCATTTGCTACTTTTCCAGGCCAGGTCACCATCCATCTATCCCTTCCCTCACTTACCTTTACTTCTCTAACTGTCTTCATGTAGGTCCCTCTTGCTGATGCCACATTTCTATTTCCAGTTTTCCAATCCTTTCCCATGCCCCCACCCTCCATTTGCTCCTCCTTTCTCCATCCCCCTCTCATTCTATTTTCCTTCATATTCTTTGTTCCTTACCCCACATCTTCTGTCCTGGGTCTCTTTTAATTGTCACTTAACCATTCTCCTGATTTCCATCACAATTTTGTATCTAACATGGAGGATCTTACATGCTTTAAAAACCATGAACAAGTAGTACTTTATGCTAGTTAGACAAATATACTTTAAGTAAATTCCTTTGATTTTGCAGGGCTCCCTACCAAACTGTCAGACTGGTGTAGGTCTGCAGAAAGGACCCGGGGCTGCTGCTGGTTTGGGAATTACTCACTCTGAGAGCACAAAAAAAAAGACTGTTCCACAAATCAGAGATTGTTGCAGCTTCTTCGGTAAGAAAGGGTGGGCTCTTAGACTGGCTGCCTCTGTGCTGGGTATGCAATAAGTATTTCATGCAATGGGAGTTTCACAGATGGCATAGATACTGAAGAAGTAGTCTTAAGCTCTTCTTGCTCTACTTTTGAAACCATCAAGTGAAATTACCCCTTTGGATACACAAAAGCTGCACCTGAATCATTAAACAAGTCTGCATATGAACAAAAAAGTTTAGCTCTCAGAAGAAAGGAAAGAAAGACAGCCTCTTCTCTTTTACCCATTTCTCTGTAAGGTACAACGCTACCAGTCTTGAATTCATGGGCTGCAATGAAGATTGAATATGACCTAGTTTAGTAAAAGTGAACCGTGAAGAACAGTTCCTTCTTTTGGAAAAAGTCAGGAAGCTTACAACTAACAGGAACCAACACTAAAAATCGTAAGAACAAAAGAAATGCTATTACTTTAAAATTAGCCACTGTCTAAACATTTTTTCTGCAGTTGGAAAAAAAAAAATCCCAAT